>NC_072737.1:17366562-17528764 GCF_026930045.1 Uloborus diversus | reverse complement strand
CAGCAGTAAAATTTTAGAATTGCATGCTCTTTTTAACATGTGCTTCACTTAATTTTCCGGTAAATTAACATTTAAAACCATCATTGTTTCTTGTTCGATAGTAACTTCAATAAAACTATATTGTTTGTTTTTTAGGTGACGTAAAATCGGAAAGATGGAAGGCTTGTTTGGCGAAAATTGTGACAGGGATACCTTGTCTGCCCCTATAAAATGCATTAAAGTAAGTGCGATTTCAAGCATAATTTACCTTTCAAATTCATTTTACGTATTTTTTGCCAACAGTTGATGATTTGGGATTCCATGGGGATGATTTTGATGTCATTCTCATACCTCTTTAGCAATAAAACTCATTTGCTGCAATTGTACACAGAGTTTGGTTTTTTCTTGCTTAAAAACCTGTTTTAAGTGAATAGTTTTAAATTTTATGTTTCTTTCTCTGAAAATATTATAACTATTCCGTTAAATTGTGGGTAAATATCAAATTGAAGTGATATTTTTCTGAGTGACAGGTTTTCCTCTGTTTTCGATATTGTCTGAAGAACATAATTCAGTGATAGCAGAAGAGGTCTTCAAAATTCTTTCAAATGCCATCCAGAGTTACCAAACCTTCCGGTTTTGGCAAAAAACTTGCTTTTCAGCTGAATCTCCCACTTTACCCCAAAGCTGAATACTTTACGATGTTCTGCAACGTAGCATCATTTGATTAAAATTGTTCTGCTAGTTCTTCAAATATTGTACCCGAAAAATGTGACATTTTCCACGAATTGGGTGCCAAAAATCGAAATCGTTTCATATAGGTGTTTTTTTTTTTAAAAACTGGACTGTTGCTGTGCAAATGAGATATTTCCGGAAACATCACAGCTTTCAACCAAATGACTAATTAAAGAGCTCTGAATTTGGAAAATTAGTTGATCATGAAAACTATACATTAAAAAAAAATTTTAACGAGTTTTCAAGCCTAAACCGATGGAGATTCTCCAAAAATAGTTTATATGCTTTCTAAAATGCATAGAAAGAGCAAAGATACAAAATTTTATAAAAATCCGAACCTAGGTGTCAAACCAGTTTTTTGGTTAATTTTAAGTATCATGAAGGAGCAATTAAAATATTGTTACAAAATAAAGAAATTGCTGAAATAATAAATAAAATGCAACGAGTTTTCGTCGCATATAATAAACTTTCTAAATAAGCATAATAAACATATAAATACATAATACATATAGTACATAATAATATAACATATAATAATACATAATAATAATGCATATAATAAACTTTCTTCAAATCTTTCTAAATAATAGGGAAGTTTTCGATTTTCCAATTTTATTTTTATATGATAGAGTAACATGTATGAACATCATAGGTGAAAATTTTTTTGCGATACAATAAGTAGTTTTTCTAAATTAATTTTTAAAGTTCAAGCGCATGTGACTTCAAATGGCATAGGAAGTGACGTCATGTGCTCTTCCGATACGGGAGAAGCCGAAGGACATGCAGTTGGCTTCGAAGACGAAACGTAAAAGGCTTATCTCCTCGCATTTAACTCCTCGCGTTTCTGGAACATTAAACCTCTCATCCTCTCGGAAATATTCGAATATCATCATTGATGTTACTTGAGGAAGATTAGTTAGATTGTGCTTTAATGAATCCGGCCTCCATAGTGTGTTCAAAAGGATTATTGAATTTCTAAAAAATAAAAATATCAGCGCGCTCAAAATGTCCCTAGCGAAAACAAGGGATCTTCGGCAGAAGGCTGCCCATTAATGCCCTGTGACGTAAGCTCGTGACGTTTCAGAAGAGCACACTTTTGCGTGTGGATTTTTAAAAATTCATTAAAAATCAATCACGGTGTTTTAAAATTCGGCGATGGTGAATTTTTTAGTTCTGAGGGTCAATTAACAATATCCAATAGTCAAAATATGAACATTTAATAAGTTGCAACTTCCTTATTGAAATATTTTCTGGAAGCAAAGGGATTGAAATCTCAAACAAGACACGCAATTTCCGCCTATGTTCATGTTTCAATGTTGGCATGTTTCCAAAACATATGTGTATGGAGGAAATTGCAGTTGATGAAGATCGATTGGGAAAGTCCTACAAAGGACTTATTGAATGCAACATCGCGAGCTTTCCACCAAATTATCGTAATTTGAGAGAATTTTAGATTTTTTTTCTCATTTTAAGAAATTTGCAGAACTTCGGCAAAATTCTATCTTGAGTTCGAAGATATTTGTAGAAAATTTGCAGTTTCTACAGATTTTCTGCACCGCAGTTTCTGCAGAATTTTCGCTACTGTAGCTTCTGCAGATCTTCTGCAGATATTTCACTGAAATTTGCAGAATTTCTGTAGAAAATTTGTCAGTTTTCCTTTCACATTTGAATAGAGAATTTTTCTGCACCTTCGGGATTCTGTTCTGCGACGTATGTCGCAAATTTAGTAGTATTCTGCTTTGGGGCCACTTTACAATTTATTTTTCACAACCTTTTCAATTCTTAATGATCCTCCCATGTTTTTAGCAATTTAACTTTATGTTTTGATATTTGAGCAAATTTTTTGACCTCCAAATTTATATTTTCACGATAGTTTCTTGTTGCAAATTGATGAGTGCTCTGCCATGTGCAGGTAAACGGCAGTAGCTGCAGAAATGAGTTTTCGAGATATTTTAAGAAACGCGTTTTGGATTCAATACTAACAGTAGGGAAATGTTGGAATTAGACGTTTTTTTCGCGACTTTTTTTCAGCGGAAACCAAGTAAGTGAGCTTGTACAATACGTACAATCGATGACAAAAATGAAAAATGAAAAATTTGCAGTTACTGCCCTTTACCTGCACACGGCAGTGCTCCTCTGCTGTAGTTAACAAATTTTAAAAACCTCCCTGCTTCTTAATTTTTCAATTGTTATTGATTTATATTTCTTCTAGTTATCTGTCTTTTGTCTCTTTACACATGTTTTATTTAAAGTTACTTCCGTTACTAATATTTTTTCTTGAACTTGCTTTCTTCTTTCTTGAATTTTTAGAAAAATTGCTTTTTGGGAGTAATTTTGATGTCCTCATTTAAAAGTTACTGAAGCGCAACTGAACTTAATTTGCAAAATTGTATAACTAAGTTTTTGTTTGTCTATTTTTCTCTCGTATTTTTCTAGTTCTAATTGCCCTCGTCAGGCCTCAAAATGCAGAGTTTTGTATATACAGTCAGTTCGCGATAACTCGAATATTACTATAACTCGAAGTTTTATCAAGTCCTGATCCCTTTGTCTTAAATTCCATGCTAATTAATCTGAATATCTCGAAGTTAACTTCCTTTAACTCGAAGTTTTTTCAAAGATGACAAGAATTCCTGCACATTAGTATCTAAAGCAAGGAGAACACTTGTTGAGTCAATGTGCAATAAAGGAGTTACATGTGCTGAAATGAGTATAGCTTGTTTTTTTTTTTTTTTTTTTTTTTTTTTTTTTTTGCATTACTCTATTTTTTACACTTAGACATGTTGCTTGACTACAAATCTGCCTTTAAGCTGTCAACTTAACTGATCGTACCTTTATTTAAAATCTGACCTAAGTTAAGATGCGTTCCCCTTCATTCTTTAGTTCGATCATTTGCTGATAAGTTCTTGAGAAAGAGTGAGAGAGATTTGTCTTTACTATTAATGATGTCTAAGCGAAAGCTAAAAACCTTAGATTTAGAAAGTATAGTTAATTTCTATTTATGACATCGAATGGAATCCAACAATCAAAAAGAAAGATTCTTCAAAAGTGGTACGAATCCATGAATCCGAATTTGAAACGAATGAAGATGTACACCTTTCCTGAAGTAGAATCAACTCTGTTCAAGGGGTTCCAGAAGTATCAAAATCAAGGCCATGACATTCCTATAAGTGGGTCTTTGCTGCGTGAGAAAGCAATGAATTTTGCTATATAAAAAATTTCCACGCCAGTTCTGGGTGGATAGAGATGTTTAAGACCAAATACAACTTTGTCTTCAGAACTCTTCATGGAGAAACTACATATTGCGAAAAACTTTTAAGTTCTGTAATTCTATCTGTTATGCATACGTAAAAATTAAAATATTTGATGGTTTTTAATATTAAAACCTTTAAAACGGAAAGTAGTGTTAAGTCAAACTGCCGATAAGTCGAAGTTTTTCGTCGGTCCCTCTAGATTCGAGTTATTGCAAATTGACTATATATTTAAATAATCTCCCATACTACCTACTTAAAAGGGGTCCCCGCATCAATAAAATAAAATAAAATATAAAAAAAAAAACTGCTGCAGGTTTTTTTAAAAGGTGAAAAAACTATCCTTGTTTTTTTTTATTGGTGAAACAGACACACATAGTGAAAAATGCATCAAAACAATCCCATGATTGGCCACCAGCATAAAATTATTATCTTAACTACAAATAAGGGCTACACTGCTGTGCTAAGCACAAAAGTAGTATCTGCAGTGGAGCTCAAAATGAGAAATTCATGATTAAAGTTTTACAACTCGTTTCTTTGATTTGTGACTTAATTAAATTTCAACTTGCGGTAGTTGTTCGGTAAATAACTTATCTAACCTACATAAGGGCATTTTTTTTTTAAAGTCTTAATTTAAAATTAATGAATGCAGTTACGACAAATTTTCTCTTCAAAACCTTTTCATATGCTAGGTTAATTTCACCGTATGTGACTATTACTTAAGCATTTTTAGGGGTATCTGCACAGATACGATAAAAATAGCTTAGTAAAATGCACTTAATGTGTATAATTTTTAATAGTATCTTTAAATAATACTCTGCTTTACTTAGACTTAGCTTCCGCTTTTTTTTTGTTAATACAAATCTAACAGAATCTACCTTCTGAAAAATACCATTTTTCAAAATTTTGGACATTTAAAAATGTATAAACCATAATATTTTTCTGTTTTTTATATTCAAAAAATGTGTTGATGTTATCATTTATAATTTATTTTCTAGATTCATTTTTACCCAGCCTGAAGATGATTCTGACAGTTGACAATACTTAAATAAAAATATAATTGGCCATAGAATGAATTTTTTTTTTCATTATTATTTTATTTTCATGAAAGAATTAGATAAGAATATTTTGAATGCATTTCATTCTAAGAATTTGCTTTTTGAATAAAAATTTCAATAGAAAAAAACTGAATATTTACTTGAACATTCATCCAAATTAGTATTAGTTTTTATTTTCGACCTATATCAACTATTTAATTATAAATTAATTTTAGTACTCTGTTACAATAAACTGCTACCTTATTAAATATGCTGCTTTACTAAGGTATAAAAGTCGTATCTACAAATTACTAAAGAAAAAGTGGTAACTGCGCAGATACCGCTTGAAAGGCTTAGTATTTGTCAATTACATTCAAATTGCCTTTGCAAACTAAGCAAATTTGCAGTTACAACTCTTTTCTTAAAGCGTTTTTTAACATTTTGCGTTCACCAATCGGCAAAAAACTTGAGATTTTGGTAAATTAAATTACTAACAACCACCTGGTGACAATAACTCAATTTTGATAAAATGTGCAGATACCATATCTGTGCTTAGCACAGCAGTACAGCTTAGGTCCCCGTTAAGTCTAAAGTTGGCCATGTTTATACTGTATATATCTAATGCTGTCTAGTGTTTTCCCCAGACTAACGAAGGGGCAGGGTGTTTGCAGATGAAATGGCACTTTAATTCACTTTTATCACTTTTTATCTTTTTAATAGAAATATTGTAGTACAAAAGATGCTTATTTTTAATTTTCTGTAGACGCATAGATATAAAGTTTAAGTATATTTCAAAAGGAGTTAGTTCTTTAAACAGTTGATAAAAAGCTTTTAATGTTTAGTGTAAAAAGTTACACTAAAAACTTAAAAAAAATCAGATTTACATTCAAATTAAACTATGGAAAATGAGAAAGTTAGATTTAAGGCTTGTGTGAATCTTTACTTTTTGGAAAAAGTTTGCTTTTGTGATAAAATTTTGATAAAACTTCAAAATGACGATGAGAGTGCATGAAAAAAAAAAACAGAAAAAAGGGCAGGGAGCATCTTGCGGTACTATAAAAGGGGCAGGGTGCAGCACCCCGAAACATTGCTCTCTTATTTTGTCTTTGCATCCAATGTAAATTACAATTCAACTAATTTTTTTTCAGGATAAAGCTAAACTGGTTCCTGCTTTTCTTAAGACAAAAGGTCTTGTGAAGCAACACATCGACTCCTTTGATCACTTTATTAATGTTGAGGTGAGTATGTTTTTGTATTCGTCCAGAGGCTGAAATTCTGGACTTGATTTGCTTCAATTTCTCTTATCCCTTCCTTGATCGTAGTCTGAGTAGGTTAAACATGCCAGCAAAAGATCCGCAGCATTCTTGAGAAAACACAAAAATCCACCTTTTTACACATTTGTTAAATTATTACTATTTTAGATTTGTTTTTTAAAGTGAAACTTATGGAATGACTTTGAAGTTCTGATCCTCAACCTTTTTGTGTGACGGAAGTGATGTAGTTGTTTGTAATTGTTGCCAAAAGCAATAGTATAGTGGATGCTGGTTAATTGAATCAACAGGTTTAATGAATCAAATGGTCAGAAAGGGAACAAAACCCAGCTTTACCAGGGGTCTGGCCAGAGGATATTTGGGTCCGTTAACGGACCCTTCACAAAAATCCGATCAACCAAAACGGACCTTTCACAAAATCCCGATCAAACAAAACGGACCTTTCACAAAATCCCGATCAAACAAAACGGACCTTTCACAAAATTCTGATAAACAAGATCGGATGTCAAATTGTTTATTGAAAGAGCAAATCTGAAAGCAAAATAACGCATAATTCTGTGTATAAACCGATAATTTTTGGAACCTTTTTTTAAGTCAAATTAGAGGGATCAGCTTATACAAAATCGGCTAATTTTGAAAAAAAAAAAAAAAAAAATCGGCACTCTTGGGATGCTCCTGCAAGCGATAAATAATTGCTACTGCCAAATAAATATAATGGTTGTTTGTTTTATCACAGCTAATTAGCAGCGGTGTTTTTGTTAACTTTTCTGAAAAGGCATTGGTAAGCACTTTTCTCCGCTCATGACTTAATAAACAATAATAATATATATCTGCGAAATGAACTTAGAACTGCAAAAGGATAGTAAAGGTGAGGAAAAAATATGATCGCTTCAGATAGTGTTACCAACTTCAAAATTATCACCACTTAGCGTCCGGCGTTGAACCTTTATAATGACTCGATTAGAAAATATTCTCATCATTTTGCCAGCTTGTCAATATTTGCGTTTTTACGGGTGCGGGTGCGATGTTTAATTGTTATTTTGGGAGAAAATTATATGGGTTTTGATTTTTCGATGCTAACACAAGGATGATTAACTTTAAGTAAACTCTTTTAATTACCTTTTTTTTTTTCTTTAGATGTCTACATTTTGAAAAATGCAATCTTTTAACATCCGATATGAGAATCATATTTTTTTCTTTTTTCAAGCTAACTTAGCTTTAATAGGATTCAAATAAATGAAAAGTCTCTTTATTTCTGTTAGAACTCTCATTTCAAGTTTTTAAAGCAAAATTCCATTTTCTGTTATGAGTCAAAAATTAAAATGCTAAGTAGATGTTTTAATTAATTTTATTTTTTGGGTCAACTGTGTCCAGAGATATTAATGATATGTTTATCATAGGACTCTAAAATGCAATTTTAAATTAATTTTATCAAAAATATTTCTTTTACAAGCCGTTTTTATACTTTTGATGCCTTCACTTTGAGAATTGCGATCTCTTTGCATCCGCTATGGGAATCCGATTTTTCGAATTTTTAATGATTATTACGCTTTGTTAAGAGGTAAACCATTGAAATATCTTTTTATTTTTGTTTAAATCATGGAATTTATAAGTTTTAAACGAAATTCTGTGCTTTTTAAGAGTTTCTTGGGTCAAAAAGTTGAATGCTGAACCCTATTCTGAATTTTATTTTATTTATTTATATTTTTGTTACAATTATTTTAAGTACTGTACAGAAATATATCTAGTATAATTTAACATAATGTAGAATGGTAGATAAATATTTATACTTGAAAGAGCGATGCCCCCCCCCCCCCCGCCAAATATTAGTAAAAAAAATCCATAATGATTTTCTCGACGTAGAAGAGGAAAACTTTAAGTTTAATTGATGCAGTTTGTGCCATCTCTAAATTCTAAAATTTCGTTTTAACAAAAAGAAAAAATTTTTTTTTTTTTTTGCAAAATTTTTTGATTTTTCACAAAATTAATTCACTTTTCACAAAATTATTTGATTTTTCACAAAAAACGGACCCTGTGAAAAAACCTGGACAGACCCCTGTTTACTGAATTAGCCGCTTAATGGAATCAAAACGTTTTTGAACAAACATGATTCAAAGAGCAGCAGCCACTGTTATTGAAAAGTTAGTTTTGTGAATGAATTTAACAAATTAATTTTCAGGCTGAACCTAAGCAAGCATATATTTGGATTTTGTTCATTTTAAACTGTTCAAACGATGCAGGTTTTCGAAGATTTCTTTGATTCAAGTCAAGTCGTTTGTTTAAAAGTGTAATCCACGTTGCTTAAGTTCAGCATTGAAATTCATTTGCCAACTTTTACAACAAATTAACTTTATATTTACTATTGTTTTTCATTGCTTTTAGCTGCAATTGAAATGTTGATTTCGAGTACTGTGTTTACTCGTTGTTCATAAACTATTTTCTTCATTAAAGTATAGAATTTTGTTGTGAATATGCCTAAGTCAGGCACAGAAAGAACAAGAGTGTAGTGTGAGTGTCGGTGAAGTGACAGTTCAGAATGTAAAAAAAAATAAATAAAAAGTTTCACTTTTATTGTTTGTCTTTATGACATACAATGTTTTACATTTTTTTACTCAAATATTAAGTTGAATACAAAAATGCCATTGAGATTTTTATTTTATAGCTTAAGGATACATTGTAACTTGTACTATAACTTGCTCAAGCTCTTCCAATGTAATCTTGAACCAACATTTATGTACCCAATTCTAGTAATCTTTGTATGATTCTTAATAAATTAGAACTAGATTATTTTGCCTATGCATTTAAAAAGTTCTTATTGCCTTTTTATGATTCAGTGTCTAATATTTAAAAAAATTCATTTTTGCAGATAAAGAAGATTGTTAAAGCTAACGAGAAAATCATATCTGATGTGGATCCATCTTTTTATATTAAGTAAGACTTGCTAGTTTATTCCTCTAGCCCAAAAATTTTTAAAAGTAAAGTCTGTCTACAGTTTAATCTTGGACCATCCTTTTTCATGTTCATGAAAAAATAATTCGGAAAAATAAAAATAGTGAATGCACAATTTTCTTATGTTATTTGTATCAAAGTCGTTGAATATCTACAACTACGGTAAAATAACTTTTAATAGGAAAGTGCTTAACATGAAAAAGTGTTAATACAGAGTGATGCAGAGATCTGAATAGTATATTGTGCAATTTTTTTCACATCTTTTAACACAAAAAATTATGTTGATCTCTTTAGTTTGTGCGATTGAGGGTATTTATTTACATTCAAATGTGTTTATTTGAACTCTTCCAAATCAACTTGAAGGGTTTTCTTTTTTAACTGTGTCACAACACAATTGACAATGTTCTGATTATAACTTTCCTGGCAATAAGTTCACGTCTACATATTGTGTTCCAATTGTTCGGAAAAGCGCATACTGGTTTTTAAAGGCTGAGTTAACCTTGTCTATCCCATTAATCAAAACTGGACCTAAGCCGTGGAAGTGTGGAGTATCACTGAGCTTCTAGTTATCGGACAGAAAACTAAAAATACTCTTTAAAATTCATTACAGTAGAGTCTTGAAAATCCATGGTAATTGGGGCTCATGCCACCTTGGATTATCCAAAAAATTCTTCCAGATTAAAGTTTGACTCTTTTCAGATGGCAGAAGGAGGAACGCCTTTTACGTCTTTGCACAAAGAAAAAGAAGTTTTGTTTTCAAGAAAAATTTATCACTGAAATTTCAACCTAAATTTTGCTTGTTAACACTTTCAGGTCTGAGCTATTTCGACTGAATATCTCCTTCTAGACTGGGGTTTTTTGGCGCTTTGCATGTTTTTTTAAAAAATACTTGGAAGATGTGTATTTTAGTAATTTTTATTGTATTACATATTTTCTTTCATAATAAAGGAACTAAGGAACTATTTGAATGAAATAAAAATCATTTTTTAATAAGAAATTGTTGAAAAAAGCATGTTTGAAACTTTAAAAAAAAAGTTCTGAATAGGAAAACATAGTTTTTAACCATAAAAGTGTACCCAGACTCAATTAAAAACTTACCTGAATCTTCAACAAATATCTGAAAATAGGCTTAATTTGAAAATAAACATTATTTAATAAAATTTGCTTTTGTATAGTACATTTCAAAGCACAAACTCGAATCTAAACCCCCTATTCTATCACGATTCATGTAATTATTTCTGCCTAGTGCTGTCATCTCTCTCTCTCTCTCTATATATATGTATATATATATATACATATATATACATATATATATATATATATACATATATATATATACGTATATATATATACGTATATATATATATACGTATATATATATATATATATATATATATATATATATATATATATATATATATATATATATATATATTTGAAAGTAAAATGTTCCTAGATAGTATCTAAAATGGTTAGAAATGTGTAGAACTCGTACTTTTATAGCTAAGAGAGAAAAAATTTGACCCTGAGAGAATCTTGGGCTTAGTTCCCTTCACCAAAAAGCGGCAACCCGAGTTATACTCGGGCATAGACCTCAAAGTGTTAATGATCTCTAAACAAATTTTGACTTTTTTTTGCTTTCAGGATGTCAGTATATATTTGTGTGTGCAATTTGTAGGCAACCAAACATACATTTTGACAGTGCTCGAAATTATTTCGATGAGTTTTGTAAATATGTTTGCATCTATGTACACATGCGAGCGTATGTATGTAACTTACATACAGTTAGTTGTAGAAGGTGTGTACGACTCGTGGGGTGTCAAGTTCCAAACCTTCTTTTTTGACTCCTATCAATTATTCCAAAAGGCATGTTTACACGTTCTTTGTGACTATTAATGTAAATTTTACTCATCAAGTTATTGTCTTCTATCTTTTAATCCATATTTTGTTGTCTATGAATATTATGTGTCACTTAGGGAGTGTTGTTGACAACAACCTTTCAATGGATTTTTTTATTATTTACTGTATGTTCTTAAATAAGTTTAAAAGTAACTGAAGATTTTTTTTCCACAGATTTTAATGAAAATTTATTTTTTTTGGAACTAAAAAATGTAACTGAACTCACTAAGTAAACACCTTGATTAAGCGAAACCTTGAACTTTCGAGACTCAGATTTTTGAGACTCTACTGTATTTTTGTCCATGATAATGATTTATATCAGTAGTAAATGACTGCAGCGATTGACTTTCTTCACTGTTATTTTTCAGGTATTTAGATATAAATATTGGAAAGCCTGTAATTGAAGAGGGATACCATATGGTTAATTTGACTACTCCACATGAGGTAAGTCTCAAATAATTTGTTATACCTTTAAGATGAAATTTATTCTTTTGTGAAGTTATATTGTTAAATCATAAATTCTTATTAAGTGTAACGTCATTAACCCTGGAGAGAAAAATTTCAGATCCAAATTCGGTCATTTTTACCTATTTATTAGTGCTAAATTATCTTGAACAGTGATTTTGAATTTTGTTGTATATACAGTAGACCCTCGTTTTATGTGGGTTTATTTTACTCGGATGAGTTTTGGTTTTACGCGGATGCGGCTATGCAAACAGATAAAATTGTCCCCTCTCTCAAAATCCAAACTCCTAAAGATTGCAGATTACACGTAATCAACTGCATTTTGGCATGCTAATCATCGAGCTTGGGCCACTGGAGACATTTTATGTGATTGGTTCCAGAGCTTCTTCCAGAAGTAAAGTTACCGAACTCACACAGTTCAGAACTCAATGGAAGAAGAGCTTTTAGGAGTGACACAGGAGGCCAAAACCAACGAGGATACTGACGTGGGTGACACACAACCAAAAATGTTCACATTGAAAATGTTGAGCCATTCCTAGACAATAGAAATCTGATTTGTTAGTGAAGGAAGATTCTATCATGGAAATGACACAAGTGATCATGGATGCGCTAATGTTCTGCAAAGAATTACAGAAATAAATTCTTAATGACTGCCAAAAGACTATCATAGCCAGCTCCTTTTTATAAACAGGACATTAAATTAATTAGTTTTCTTTTTATGCATGTTGTGCATAAGTCAATTTAAGTACACTTTAAACTCATTATACAATTATTCATCACTAGAATGACGTATTTTGTTATCTACAAAACCAAACTCCTATTTTAACACTAGTATTATGTCTCCATTTATGCGGTTTTGATTCACGCGGCATTTCCTAGGAACGTAACCCCTGCCTAAAATGAGGGTCTACTGTATTTTGACTTTGGTGTGTTTAAAATTTTTCTACCATATTTTTGCAAATATAACTTTTAAAAAACATTTTGAAAAATTTTTAAGTTAATATATTTCTCTATTGTTATTTCTCTTTATTTTATTTATTAATTTATTTTGCTTTGATTATCTGTAGCCTAAACAATATAGACTTATTTTTCTCAATTTTCTTTCAAGTATTTTATCTTAACTTAATTTTGCGAGTTTGTAATTGTAAATATAATTAAGCAAATAGTGAGTTTGAATGGAACATGTTACATGCTGTTTGTAGAATTTATCACTTTATTTTTTATTTATATCATCAAAACAACATGAGTTTCTTTTTTTTTTTTTTTTTTTTACACATTGAGATTTTTTTCAATTTGACAGCTGCATTTCCATTTTTCAAAACTTTAGTCAAAATTTACTTGTGTTCACATAAGTTAAATGTAGCTTTCAAACAGAGTTTTAACTCTGGAAGCAAAAAAAAAAAAAAAAACAGATTGTATTTAGACAGAAATACAATGTTTTTAGCGCATGACAAAAACGATTGTTTGATTTGTTTTTGACAAAATTTGCCTCTAAATGCTGCTTAAAAATAATTTCTTGCTTAGTTACTTAATTTTTTGAATTAATTCTATGCCTATGTATTACATAACATTAAATTTTAAGCTAGCCATTTTTAACTAAATAACTAAAGTGTATAATAGCTTGTTAGAATTTTGCAATAGCAAATTCTCATTTCAGTTAACAGAAGTATTATCAAAAACCATTTTGGATATTATTAACCAGTTAAGTTTAGAATTCTGTTTTTGTCTTTTTATTAGTGAGTAATTAGCAAATGAGTAGCATTATTTAAAACTCCATCAAAAAAATTCAAATTTCTCAAAAATGTAAGTTTTTTTAATGAACACACAATCACCCGTTTAATACAAAATTAAATTTTTTTTAATAAAGGATTTTAGTTTGACTTTGTATTTGATGAGTTTATTTTTGATGATAATACAGTGAAATCCCCTTGCAACAAACTTAAAAGGCCATAAATTTTATTCATTGTAATGGGAATTCCATTGTAATGCAATCCAAGCAATGGCCTGGAGGTTAAATTGAGACTGAAATTTTATTTCGTTGAAACAGAAATTTCATTGTATTGGTTAGATGAACAATCAAAATAGAAACATCTTATGCTTAAGGGAAATATTAGTAAATTGATGCCCTCAAAAAGCTCAATTAGTTCAAAAGTATCACTCAACATGTTTATTCATTAAGTTCTATGATTAAAAATAATTTAAAGATTAAAATTTAATTTTTCTAAAAAGAAAATGCAATGCAGAAAGACTTTTGAAATATAATGTGCAAGACTTGAATAATGCTTTTCAAGTATTCAGTATCGAAATGAGTTTTTAAAAAATACTTCAATTTATTTTTAGTGCCGTTTACGAGACATTACATACAGTGCTCCAATAACCGTAAATGTAGAATATGTCAAGAGTCAAAAACGGTTCATCAAAAATGACCTAAACATTGGAAAGTATGAATTTTTATGTTTTATATTTTTTAGCGAAATGATAGTTATAAAAAAATAGTTTGTTCTAATTTTCATTTATTCTCCATATGATATTTTACAAGTAATTTTTTTTTTTTTGTTTAAGACTGTTTAGCACAGAAATGAAATACAGTAAACTCCCGATTATCTGTGGAATAGTGTAGCATGGTAACTGCAGATAGTCCAAATAATAGGTAAAAAACAATACTGCTGTGCACAATAGCTAAAAAAATATGAATAACTTACATATATTTAAATTATAGCTGAAAACATTGCTATATTGCATCTACTAACATTGAATATGAAATATATAAATATGTAAAAGCTCAAAACAAACAGTAGCACAATCATAAGTATAATAATTTATTTAATAACCGTTTAAAAAAATTGTAAAAAGACCCGTGGATAATATGAGCACCGATAATCCAGAGTTTACTGTATAAGGACGTTATAAACTTTTACTCCATAGTTTTTTATAGTAATTCTATCAGAATACTGGTGTTAGTTTCTAATATAATTTTTTAAAACTTTCAAGCACAATAGGACCCTGTACTTCATTTTTTATGCATTTCTGCAATTTGAAAAATTGTTTCAAATATGTGTTAACTTATTTTATTACAAAACCTAATGATTATTTTTACTATTCATGTAATTGAGTTATAATTTATAATAACTAAAGATCAAAGTATAAAATTAGGGGTATGTTTTAATATTTTATTGGGAAGGTTTCTATATTTTCTTTAAGAAATCCCTATACTTCTTATTATATTTTTGGCAAATGTCCTTTCTAGGGCTCGGAAAGTTCCTTTGAGTGCCTTTTTTGCACTCTTTTTAGAACAAAATATATACATATGTTTAATTATAATATACCCTGATAAGAGTGGCTAACCCTTTTGATTGTACTAAATTTACACCCCATTTCAAGTGCCAAAGGCGGCATTTTTCTTGCTTAAAGAATACTTAACTAACCTTTTGAGGTTTGAACATCAAATTTCATCACAATTGACATCTCCTTACACAAAAATATTACTGCAACTAAAATTTGAACATTTTAGTATTTTTGCTCGATACTTTGAAATTTTGAGAAACACATTTCTCACAGAATATGTTATTTGATTTGAAAAAAAAAAAAAAAAGTAATGTAAATGGGGTTTGGTTACAACTGAAGTGCCCTTCTCAGTCAAAATTATTACCACATAATGATAATTCTCTAGTATTATATTTTCATCCATATTTTTAATGTCTTTTAATTCTTAAATTTAATTATTTTATTTCTATTTAACACAAACTGCCGAACGGCAACACGTAATTAAAAAAAGTGAAAAAGACGCACGAGATTGTGTTCCACGATTTTGGTGAGGAGAAAATAAAAATGACGACTTCTTGAAGTATATGTGATGTAAATAAAGTTTTGTCGATTTTTATAAAATAATGGAGTCAAATTCTTATACAAAATTAGGGTGTTGTTATAAACCTTCACAACTTAGAATTTATGGTTCAAATGCTGAGAAATTGAAAATTTTCAACATGGGAAAGTTTTGGGGGTAAACAAATTTAAACTATATGTGTCTTTTGTAGATAAAACCAGCCATAAATAAGACAAATTTCTATGTGCTAAAAAGTAAAATAAGAAATAACTGCATCAGAAACCACAAAATGCATATAGCTGCAGACACGTGTTTCGGCATTACATAGAATGTCTTTTTCAATGCAAAAGAAATTAGCTTATGGATGGAAACACATCCGACAAAAACCATTTTTTCGGATGTCCTTGATATGTATCTGCAGTAATCTACAATTTGCTTTTTGACGTTGTTATTTCTTATTTTATATGCCACAAATGTTGCAATTGCTGAGGGCCTAAGGGAGATCCGAAAAAGCGCATGAATGATATTTGTCATAGTTTTGTTCGTCTTTTAAAGAGCCCCAAAAATGCATTGCAACGGGCCCACAAACCTGTGTATATTTCAGTGATCAACGATTGCAAAAGTCTTGTCTATTTTTGCTTTTACAAGAAAATCTCTGATAATTATCCTAAAAATGACTTCCAAATATAACAATAATTCTGCATTTTAGGATGCCCATTATGCTACGCAGTTCTAATTGTCGCCTGCGTGATAAAACACAATTTGAGCTTTATAATCTGAATGAATGCCCCCTGGATCCGGGCGGCTACTTCATCATTAATGGAACGGAAAAGGTAATTCTCATGCAAGAACAGCTGTCCAAAAATAGAATGATTGTTGAAAAAGATAGGAATGGTCTAATAGCCTGCCAAGTTACTAGGTTTGTAACTAATTTTGTTCCTTTTATTATTGGAGCAGTTTTTTCTCCCTAAATCACTAAATTGTTGTTCGCATTGATCCATTAGATTTTCATTGTTTTCGAATAGGCAATCATAAGTAAAGCAAAAATATGTATTGGTTTTCTTGTCTAGAACTATTCAACTTTTTTTTCAACTCTCTTTTGTGATTGTGAAAACATTAGTTGTTGAGTACGAAGAGAAATGGTTATTGTTTCATTGCTGGAATTTCTTGTTTGCATTTTTTGCTATCATTGCTCTACCATGAGGCAGTTGCTTGAGACAACCCTGAAATATATTTCATGTATGCCCAAATGCTTAACATTAACCCACATGACAATTACCTAAATGTTAGTTGAATCAAAACTTTTTGCTAGTTAATTAAAAATTATAATTTCTCAAGTTTTCAAAATTAAATGTATTTTACTTTTAATTATACAATAAGTACACCAGCATAATTTATAATATGTTATTAAAATAGTCATCAAGTGACTTCATTTTAGGCCATCAAAGGTACTTTAGAAATCTATTCTCATTTATTTTTTTTAATTACATGTTTTTAACTTGATGTCCCCTGCCCCCATTTTTTTTCTGCTACGCATGTACTTGTTTTCATTGAGATAGCTAATTTTCCTATGCCTTTTTTTGCATTTAAAAAGTTATTGTTTTTTTGGTCTCGTCGTTATCGCTCCCCTGCTTTAAATTCATTCATTTCTTATGAACTGTGCTCTGTCGCATCGAACATCCTTGCTCATTTTGTATTGTTTTTCTCTTTAAGCTCCACACATGAGAAGAAAACGAGAACCAATATAATTACAAAGAAGGGAAAGTTTTACATGAAGCATAATAGCTTTGCTGATGTAAGTATGAGGGTCAGTCAATAAATAATGAGGTAGAGGCTATAAAACAGATTTTATTCGTCATTCTTCAAAAATACTGACGGAAATTGTTTAAACACTTACCCCTCTGGGAAATTAGTCGCATAATTCCGGGCTCATAAAAGTCTTTTGGCTGCTGCTGGAACCAATTACGCACGCACTCCTTTACTTCATCTTCCAAATGAAATAGTTGTCCCCGAAGTGCCTTCTTGATTTCCTCAAAGATGTAGAATCATATGGGGATAGATCAGGACTATAGGGGAAATGTTTCAAGACTTGCCACTTACATTTCTGCAAATGTTCTTCAGTTGCATTGGCTGTCTGTGGTCCAGCATTATCATGCAACAGGATGTCAGCACGTGAAAGTTTACTGGGACCATACAGAGACAATGCAAATAAAAAAAAAACTTTTGGAGAAATTCAAGTTGAAAGTCTTCAACCTATATAACTATGACCTATATAACTATGGTCTTGAACTCTATAGTCCAGATCTATCCCCATATGATCCCACATCTTTGAAGAACTCAAGAAGGCACTTCGAGGACAACGATTTCAGTCGGACGATGAACTAAAAGAGTGCATGCGTAATTGGTTCTAGCAGCAGCCAAAAACTTTTATGAGCACGGAATTATGCAACTAATTTCCAGAAAGATCAGTGTTTAAACAATTTCGGTCAATATGTTTGGAGAATGTCGAATAAAATTTGTTTTATAGCCTCTGCTTAGATATTTGTTGACTGACCTTAATATTTATTTGCATTCAATGCTTTCTAATTTGGTTTTTAAATTCTTGCTCTCACAATAATAAAATGAAATTGACTTTTTAATCTGAAATTACTTCCGTGTTTACCAGGCAATTATTGGCCTACTTACACCACGACACATTAGATATGAATTAGATTTGTCAAAACATAAGAAAAATAGGAATTTAATTGTGGTAGAAAAGAAAAACAGTGTTGTGATGCATAAACTTGCAAAACTTGTATTTTTTGGTGTTGTAAACTATCGATTGGCTGTCTGTTCTCTAGTGTTATCATGCAACAGGATGACAGCACGTGAAAGTTTACCGTAACCACACATAGCCCATGCGAAAAAGGAACTTTTTCAGAAATTTAAGTTGGAAACCTTGAAACCCCCCCCCCCCCCCATAGTTCAGGTCTATCCCCATATGATTCAACACATCTTTGAGGAACTCAAGAAGGCACTTCGGGGACAACGATTTCATTCGGACAATGAAGTAAAGGAGTGTGTGCGTAATTAGTCCCAGCAGCAGCCAAAAGACTTTTATGAGCCCGGAATTATGCGACTAATTCCCAGAGGGATAAGTGTTTAAAAAATTTGGGTCAGTATTTTTGAAGGATGTTAAATAAAATCTGTTTTATAGCCTCTGCCTCGTTATTTATTGACTGATCCTAATAGTTATTCGCATTCCATGATATTCTAATTTGTTTTAAGTTTTTGCTCTCACAATAATACAATGTAATTGAGTTTTTTATCTGAAATTAAAAAGTGAAATCTGAAAGTTTCATCTTTCTAACGTTGTAAATTTCTAAGCGAATAAAATTTTTTGTCTATTTTTAAAATTGATAGGAACCTTATTTCTGGATTGACCCTCGGATCATCATATGTGTCCAAGTTATAATATTATAATTGTTTTTCTGAAATATAGGAGTTCAGAGTTGTGATGTCCTTTTGTTTTATAACACTTTTCCATAAGTAGTCTAAATGCATAACAGTCTCACCATTGACCCTGTAGTTGCAAATTCTAAGGCACAACTCTTTGATGAGTATTGGTGTCATACTGTCACATATGTTCAGAGCATCAGGCCTCTTTCATATGCCATTGTTATGAAGATGTTTGAAAATATTTCATTTGTTCATTTGTTGTAAAGGTATAATGAAAGACAGAAAAGCCAAGGTCGATTTTCAAATGCAAAATGCTGTGAATTGCACACAACTCTTTCAATACTTAATCATCAGTTGAAAATACTGAATCTTTTGTACATCACATCCTGGTTTGCAAAACCTGTAATATATTGCTTTTCAGTTAGTATGAAAAAAAAAAAAAAAACTAACGCTACTTCTTGAATTCCTTTTCAAGGCTCTGCTGTAGAAATGTTTTATAATAGTTAAATATTTCTTTAAAAACGTATAAGTTTTTTTATTACAGGATATACCTATAGTTATTGTATTTAAAGCCATGGGGTTTGAGAGTGATCAGGTCATTGTTCAACTGATTGGAATGGATGAAATAACTTTGACAAAACTTTTCCCATGCATTGAAGAATGCAGAAGAGCACAAGTATTTACCCAATTACAAGTAAGGCTTCCGCATTTTGCAATCATGTGTGGGGATAAATCTTTTGACAGTTGATGTGATCAATGGGTTTTTAAGTGTTTTAAAGTGATAAAAATCCTTACACACGCAGGGTTTCCAACCTTGTAAGAACTATTTGAGGAGCATCTGTGATGATTTAGCGGAGCATTTTGAAATTTTGCGGAGCAGCTCAGTATTTTGTATGTAAATCAATACAAAAAATTTAAACCTCTTCTCTAAAAGTGTTCTTGAGCTTTGAAACCTGTTCTAGAGTTTTGTTTCTTTGAGCTCATTTTAAATAATTATTTTTAATAAAACAGCTTTAAACACTATGTCATGTTTTGAGTATAAGCATCTTTAATTTCCCGTATTTGCATGTCTGTCATAGCAAACTGGGAAAATATGATAAAAATAAATTTAATTTTATCAAAATCTTTGGTAACACCAACGAGGAAATGCAGAGCAAAATAACTTCTTTGTAGAGCTGCAGAGTCTCGCTTTTTTTGCGGAGTAACTCTGCAAAAAAAAGGCAACCCTGCATATGGGAATTCTTTTGGTATAACATGGATATGATATTGGTTTTCACTTTTGCGATTTTTCATTTTGAGTTTATTATTGCTTTTTTTTAGTAAATATAAATCCATTTTTTATTAATGTGTAAACCTTAAGAAAAAATGCATGTCTTGGAAAATTATCCTTATGATTTTTTTTAAAAAGTTTTTACTGTTTTGTGCTTATATATATCTTAATGTTATACTGGAACTAATGTAAATCAGCAAAATTTAAAGCAAAAATTGTTATTTCTGTTCTTTTAAGACTTATAATTTTTTCCATGCTTGGAATATATCAGTGGTATCTCCGAAGAGGGTATTAAATATATACATATCTGTTAATATGTCACTCCCAATGTAAGAATATCACAACTTTAGATCGATTCATTTTCCTGAAGAGGCATTAAATTGTTCTAACCCTATTTTTAAGCTGTGGTGTGCAATAAATTCTCATTTATCTCAGCTTGAATAGCATTTTAGATTATATAACCTAGTATGGATATTATTGTGTAAAACTATATTTATTATTTTGTGCAATTATCTTAGAATTATCTCTATTGCAGGTATTACTAGAATTATTTCAATTTTTTTAAGTAATAGAGATACAGGTTTGTCCTGAGTACACAGAACAATTTGGCAAAACATTCCTGACAATAATTCTGAATTTATTGCCATTTTTCATTTTTTGAGTTATGACCCTCTTGTGACAAATTGCTTTTAAGGAGAAAAATTTTATGACATGACTAATTATGTGTATCATTTTGTGATAAATGACTTAACATTTGAATTAAAAAAAAATAAAAACCTTTCAAATTAAAAAAATCAAGCAGAAATAAATACCTTGGAATATTCAAAAGATGCATTTCTTTTTAAAACGTCATAAAATAATAATAATTATTATAGAAACATTTAATCTAAAACTTCCAAAAAAAAAAAAGACTCTTGTTCAGCCGAGAATGCTATAGATTAATTTTGGATATTAGGTAACTTATAGTTGCTTACAGATTGAGTTTGTGCCTCTCAGCAAATAAGACTGTCTTACTAAACTATGTTGCAAATATACGCTGGGGCTTACTTTTAGTTCATGCCTTATTTTCATGCATATTTTATTAAATATTTCCTCCTGCCCAGAAAAGAAAAAAAAAATATTTATTCATGTTCAAGAAATTTGTTCAAATTTAAGAAATATGCTTATTCCAGTTCAATACATTTATTTCTCTTTGATAAAATTCAAAAAATGAAACAAAACCCTTAATACAAGCATGTCTTCAAGCACAGATCTAAGGAAGTCATAACCTCCCCTTAAAATAACCTTCACTTTCAAGAAACTACAGGGAAGGGTCATAGAGCTCTATTTATGCTGAACACTTCTGTCCCCTACCGATTTCTGTAGCAAGATGTTTGTTCTTTCATATGATGATCAATCTTAATTACAACTGAAACCATGCTAAGGCCTGTTTTTTTAGGAGATTTTTTTTTTGGGGGGGGGGGGATACACTGATGTTATTTTCTTTCTCTCTCTCTCTCTTTTTAAATTCACAGCTTTCTGAACTTAATTGGTGACTAAATAACTAAATTCCTCATTTTTTAATTTAAAAGTACTATCTAAACTTTTCATAGTTTACATATGCATCGGATGTTAATAATATGTCATTCAGAAGGAAATTAGAAAATGTTGTTTATTAAAAAAGCTTAAGTTTTACAAATGTAAATATTGCTTTGCTTGTTAAAATTGAAGTCAAAACAAAGAGTAAGAATAGGTGCTTGTTAAAATATCACTTTACTTCGGAATTGTTTTTCACTGCTTCTGAAAGACTGAGTTGTCAAAGTATTTTTTGAGTTGCATGGGAGTTGCTGAAGAAACAAATGTACATTTTAACCACTCTAGTCTCTGCATTATTGCTCACAAGTTGTCTTTTTTCTGTACTAAATCAATCATTCTCTACAACTTTGTAGCTTTTTTCGCCTATCTCGTTTCGTTTTCCACATAAAAATGCTAACTCTTCAGTTTTCCACTTGGTGGTGCTGTAGGTGGTTATATCCAGCAGCCCATTGCTACTTTGTTATACCTAAATGTTCCTTTTTTAATATAGCTACAGCCATCCTAAAGTAAAGAGTAAGGGACTTTAGTGGGCATACTGAACATAGTGTGAAACCACTCTAAAACTACCATTTATCTTTACCTACTTTCCTCATATTATAAAATATCAGAGAAATGTCTTTATGCTTTTGTTTTATGTACAGTCTATTGTTCACTTTATTGTGTAGCTTTATTATGCTCTTTTAAACAGCAGATTAAATTAATTGAAATATTTTAGGCACTTCGTTACATGGGCAGTAAACTGCGTCAAAGAAAGATGTGGGCTTCTTCTCAAAAGAAAACTCCTATTGATGAAGCTAGAGATCTTTTAACCACCACAATTTTGGCACATATCCCAGTAAGTTGAAACATTTCAAAGCTTATCTTTAAAAATGACAATGGATTTGTAATGATTTTTTGAAAATATAATGAAAAGAAATGGATTTCAGCTTCAGAAATGTTCATCCGTTTTTTTTCTTCACCTTTTAAACTCACTTTCTGCACTGAAAAAGGGTAAATGTATCCCAGTGTGAAAACACATGTTTGTAATAATTTGCAGTTAAATTCCTTGGTTCAAAGAAAAGGACAGCTCCCCTTTTTAAAATTTTCAAGAATCATAAAAAAGTTTTAAAGATTCATTTTTAAAGGTTGTTTCTTTATCTTTAATAATATGTTAAAATCTGCTTCTATGATATTGATTTTCATGATATTTTAATAAAATATTACCTATGTGCAATTAATTGTTACATATTGGGAACTTTCCCATTCTTTGTTCATAATACATATAATAATCCAAAAAGAAAAGATTTTTTAATAATGGTTAAAATAATATCTGGTTATAATATAAGAAAACATTGTGTCATGTGTTAAAAAGTTTCAAAATAATACAACAAAATATTTAGTTTTTTTTCTTCTTTACTTTCCCTTGAAGGTCAGCTTGTTACAGCTCCTTTCCTTTGTTATCTTATGGAATGTTGGTTGGAGATGTCTTATTCTTGTGCAGAATTAAAGCAGGGATCAATCTAGATTTTACTTTTAGGTCCGCTTTTTGTGGGAAAAAAAGTAAGAATTTTTTGTGAACTCTTTCCCCTTTGTGAAGAAAACTATTTTTTTGGCGTTTTTCCTTTGCGTTTTTTGTGAAAAAAAATGCCATATTGTAGGATGTTTAGGCGTCACAAATCCAATCTGAAACCACTTTGGCCTGAAGGACTTCACTGGGAATGGCTTGAAAGCTGGAAGTTTTTTTTTTTATTGATTGTTTTGCTATTTATAAAGCCTAAAAGTGGTGAAAAAACTTACATTAGAAATTTTGTGAAAGGTCTAATTTTCGTGAACTAGCTGCTTTTATGACATAGAATTTTGTGAAGGGGTTGCAAAGTGGCAATTTGCGTTTGAATCCACCCCTGTAATGTTAATATTTTTCTTCTTTTATTTCTCTGTGAAACCCAATACTTGCAAAAAGTGTATTTCTGAGGTCTTCAATTTTTGTACCTCGTTGGCATTTTTTCTAGTCATATCCTGCAAATATTTATTATTATATTTCTTTTTGGACAATTAGCTTTTTTTCCTTAATGATTCTACTTTTTGCCCTTTGGGAGTGTCAAAGATGGTCCTGGAATCAACCGTTTCTGTATGCTATAAAGACTGGTGACTTTCACCGAGGTGAACGTCTAAAAAAATTTTGCTATAAAATTTGCCATTCAAATCACAGAACTGCTCTTGAAATGTGCTTCTTCTTAGTAATCCTTCTGGTCTGAATCAGATAACCTCTTGTGTTTGTTTGACTTCATGAAGATGTAATGTAATAGTCTACTGAATGAAATATTTGCCATTGATATTGTCGCATAGATGAAGCTATCGAAAACAATGTGAAAGCCAAATGAAGGGAATACTCATTAGTCTCAACTCGAGATCTTGATTCAGAACCACGAATGAAAGTTACATCTGCTTATATGCAACTTGAGAAAATGCTGGAACTTTCCAGACTTGGAAATATACAGAAATTAATAGAACATTCGAGAAAACACGGGAAACAGCAAAAAGGAAATTTTAGTAAAACTCACTTTACCCTAGTTGGGATTTGAACCCGGGTTGCTCACATGGCAGGCGAGAATTCTACCACTGAGCCACCGTTATCCACGGATGGGAGGTACGAACTTCGCTACAATATGATAAAATTTGTTTTCTATTTCTCAATACATCAATCAGTTCAATTTTGCTTTAGGTTGAAGATTTCAATTACAAGGTGAAGGCCGTGTACATGGCTATAATGATCAAAAGGATTATTGCTGCTGAGAAGAACCCCAAGCTACTTGACGACAGAGATTATTATGGCAACAAAAGATTAGAATTAGCCGGCTCCTTGCTGTCCTTGTTATTTGAAGACTTGTTCAAAAGATTTAATTCCGAAGTAAGTGCTGTCTATTGCCTATAAATTTTATATGGTAATCAAAACTTGATTGTTTCTTTTAAACATTGGAATGAAGCCCACTGAATCCAAATTTTAAAGATTCCAAGAAATCAAGAAAAATTGTTTTAAGCAATTTTAAAGGTACTAGAACAGTTTGCAAAAACAAAATTTTAAAGTTATGCTCTTTTTCCTGTCAATGAATATATATTTATAATACAGTCAAACCTCATAAACATCTTACATCATTTAACATGAAATACTTGTTTAGTTCTGTGAGTTAAAAATCACTGATTTATGTATTGGATAGGATGAAATACTGCTAACAGTAAATAGTTATTGTGGGTTTTACATTGAGGAGAGGACATTATTTTCTTTAGAAAATAATGAGATTTTTTTTGTTCTTTTGACCACTGGAGAGCACAGCAAAGTTACTTTTCTTACAGCAAATTTCCTGAAGAGTTCAAACTGAAGAGAACTTCAAACGTGTTTCTCCTGTAAAATTTCATTTCTTTGTATTGTGGCACTCTTCTTCCAAATGAGTGGTATGATGTCTATATTCCAATCCCTTGAGTGAAGTTATCGCATACTTTTGCTAGAGAACTCTTTTAAGTGCTTATATTCTAAGTTATTTTGTTATTTTTTAATGTAACAACTTTCACGTCATGCAACAATGGGGTTGTTTCCTTCAGTCAAAAGCACTACTTTTTGTCACTGAAATTGATAGAATAAGCAAAAAAATGTAACATGGACCCAGAAAATACTTTCATTTTCGCAACAGTTGTTTTTAAATTAATTTTTTAAGATGTCCGATTTTTCAAACAAGGCATGGTCTTGATGACGTCACAAATGATGCTCTTTGGGGCATCTTTCTACAGCGTTTCCACGTTATGATAATCAAGCAGCGAATTAAAATTGCGCTCTACGCTTGCTATCAACCCTATCGTTGCCAATACATGTGAGTAAAGATGCAAATTAAATATTTTGCTCAGTGAATGGCAACACTGAATGGCACTTCATCATTTGTGATGTCATTGGACAGAAGGGTAAACATTGAAAGCTTACTGATTTAAGCAATTTTTTTAAAAAATATTAAACTTTCAGAAAAAAAGACTTTTAAAATTTTGGAAACAACCCCATTATGTTCGTTTTTTAAATTTTTGATAAAAATTATTGATTGTATCATATACTGTTGGCTGGTTAAAAATATTGACTAGTAAGATTTCTGAAAACTCCCCGCCCCTTTTAACCAAGGAACCAAATGTTATTTTCAGAGGGGAAAATTACCTATTGTATATATATATATATAACCTTGTTGTAGGTTTTTTCAAACATATTTCATTGAGTTTCTATAAATTAACATGATTTTCTTTTTTTGTGCAGCTAAAGTTTGTAATTGATAAGTTAATTCCAAAGTTAAAAGCTGGTCCATTTGATCCTCTGAAGCACATGAAGCCAGACATTATTACAAATGGGTTAGTCAATGCAATTGCAACAGTAAGTATCATCATTACTGTTCAATTGTTCAATTATTTGATTTGTGTAATTCAATATTGTGTGTGTTATTCAATATTCAATTTGTTTGCTTTGTTTTGTGATTTTTCCTTACTATTAATTCAATGAGTAAAATGAATGACCAACTTAGACTTGCACACAAAATTATTATTCACCAGTTTGTATTTTTGAAAGTTTATATTGGTTGTCTAGGTTATTTATATTTCAGGGGATAGTTTTTAACTTTAAATTATATGTAAGTATAGGCAGGGTTTGCCCAACTAGGGGGTGTTTATGGCGCAGGCTGCACCATTAAAATTTTTAGGAAGGTTGTTAGAGGTATTTTCCTCCCTCTTAGGGGGGGGGACTCTTGTTTTGGGGGTCTTAGATACTTGGGAAGAAGGGGGGTACCCCTGATATAAGTGTATATGTATTTTTTTTTTTTTTTTAATTGAAAGAGGAACAGATGTATAGAAGCATTTTTTCAGAAGCCTCAAAGTGTAAAACTAAGTTTAAACAAAGATGAAAAAAGTATCAATCCTCAAAAAAATGTGTAAAAGATAAATAGCCGAAATAAAAGTAATGAAATTTAAAATAGAATTTAGAGCATACTTGCTTCAAAAGACTAAAACAGGTATTCCATCAGATTAAATGCAATCAGTAGAAAGTAGCTACATCCAATCCTAGTGTTATTCATAATACATTTGAAAATGTTTCCAAAAAGTGAAAAAAATTAACAATGTTAAACATCAATTAAAAATGTACTGTAGTGTCAGCATTAAGCTGCTAGAAACAAAAACAGTACAAAATTATACAGGAAAAACATAAATTATCAAGAAATTGCAAAATGAGAAATATAGCAAAACATGAAAAAATGGGGGGGGGGGGGGGGGGACCGAATACCAAATAATACCAAAAAAAGCGTGAAGCAAGGACTAATATGTCATCAGGGGAAAGATTAACCCCTACTTCACAAAGCTCTTTATGTGCTGCATGTGGGAAGGTCCCAAAAACATGCAACCTTCCACAAGATCCTTAAAACACGAACAGAAAAGGAACAAAATCATTAACTTGTTAAAATAAAGTCAAGAACTGAGTTTCTATTGATTTCATTAATCAAAGTATTACAAAAAAAACTTAGATGGAAGGTACAGTAGACCCTCATTTTACACAGGGTTTACATTCTACGGAAATGCCGCGTGAATCGAAACCGTGTAAATTAAGACTTAATATTACTGTTAAAATAGGGGTTAGGTTCCATTGATTTTTAAAAAAAACTTCATTTTACTGATGACTAATTGTGTAATAAGTTTTAATGTATTGATTTCTATGAACAACATGCATAAAGAAAACATAAATTTACTTTGTGTTCTGTTTATAAAAAGGAGCTGGCTATACGTAATAGTCTTTTGGCAGTTATTAAGAATGCTGTTATTAAGAATTTTTCTCTGTAGTTCTTTGCAGAGCATTAATGCATTCATTTCCATGATAGAATCTTCTTTCCCTAACAAATCAGAAAGATCATTTCTATTATCTAGGAATGGATTAAAATTTTCAATATGAAGGTTTTGGTTGTTTGTCACTGATGTTGGTTTCCTCGTTGGTTTTATCCTCCTTTGTCACTCCTAAAAGCTCTTCTTCCAGTGAGCTCTGAACTGTGTGAGTTTAATAACTGTACTTCTGAAAAAAGCTCTAGAACCAATCTCATAAAATGTCTCCAGTAACCTAGCTGGATTGATAGCATTCCAAAATGCAGTTTACTACATGTAATCTGCAATCTTTAGGAGTTTGGGTTTTGAAAAAGGGAAAATTTTTTATCTGTTTGCATTGCTGCATCCACGTAAAACCGAAACTCATCCATGTAAAATAAAATAAAGGTGTCAAATCTTAAACCGCGTATAATTTAAAACCGCATAAAATAAACACGTAAAACAAGGGTCTGCTATATTTGAATTTCATGAAATTTGTCGATTAGCATGGAATTAAAACGATTTCTTAATGCTTTTTTTAGATGAGCCGTAGTACGTTTGAATGGGGGGGGGGAGGGGTATGGTGATTTCAAGAATTGTTGCTGTGAAAGCTGCTTCATTCAAAAATTCTTTATCTTTCATCCTCAGGGCAACTGGACTGTGAAGCGTTTCAGAATGGAAAGAATTGGGGTTACGCAAGTCCTGTCCCGCCTCTCTTACATCTCTGCCTTGGGTATGATGACCAGGGTTAACAGTCAGTTTGAAAAGTCACGTAAGGTCTCTGGACCTAGATCCTTGCAAGGTTCACAGTGGGGGATGCTATGCCCCAGTGATACTCCTGAAGGAGAGGTGAGACATTTTTGCTTTGTATTGTTCAAAAATCTGTAGTAATGGGGCATCTACTGATAAATATGTAATCACAGTTCTATTCTCTAAATGTTGAAACAGATAACTTTTAAAATTGACCAATGAATAACTTGGAAAATGATTTGTTTCAGTTTAGAGCCATTTTAAATAAACCTTTTTTTTCAATAAAATGTGTCAATTTGAACTGATTTTAAACAATATGAGACACGATTTACCTGCAGTTAAAAGAAATGAGAAATCAGATTTTTTAGTAAATAGTGTTTAATTTATGATTTGAAACAAAGCGGGAAAGGGAGGAGTTGCAGAAAGTTTGTTTTTGTGATGAGCCCATGTTTAACTGGAGTGAATGCGAGTATTTTTATCTGTTATTACGAATTCTAATTTATGAAATCAAATGCATGAGGAAAACAATGGCTATGAGGATTTTCTTTAAAAAATTGAATTTTCCAAAGGAAAAGCAATTAGTTTAATGATTTACTAAAACCACAATGAAATAAGGGTGATTCAGGGCTAGCTATTTCATTAATTATAAGTACTTATAGAATCACAGAAAAGCAAAATACTGTGAAGTACAGTAAAACTTTGATTTAACGAATCCCAATTTAACGATTTCCTCAATTTAATGATGCACAAGGGTGCCAATATGCAAAATTTTAAGGGGGGGGGGGCTCAGAAAATTTCCCCATGGTTTAGCCGAATATTTTCCCCATGGAAACCGATTTCAGTACAGATTAGAGTTGTTAAAATTTGACATTTTTAATAACTTATTCATTAATGGCTGGAAAAGAAATTTTTATACATTTTTGCAAAGAAAAAAGCACTAAAAGCAAGGAAGTTCTCATTTCTAGGGGGGCTTGAGCCCCCCTTGCCCCCCTATATAGGCGTCCTTGATGATGCATTTCACTGCTCCGGATTTGTCTGCATTGAATATCTATGCTTGATTTAACGATATCCATGATTTAGCGATAACTTTTTCAGTCCCTTGACAATCGTTTAATCGGGGTTGTATTGTGTGTCAAGACTGAAAGCAATTTTGTCCCATGAAGAGAAAGAGCAGAATTTTCTGTCTAAAATATCATCTATTTTACTGTTGGATGTGAGTGTTTCATTTTACAATCGTAAAAGAGATCAAGAATTATTATTAATTTTCATTTTTTGTTTGAGTTTCATTTCAAGACTTGAAAAAATGTTTTTGCAGGGTTGTGGTTTGGTTAAAAATTTGGCTTTGATGACTCACGTTACTACAGATTTGGAAGAGGAACCGGTCGCTGCATTAGCATACAATTTAGGAGTTGAAGATGTTTATTTGCTTTCTGGTCATGAGTTTTCAGATCCTAATACTTACTTGGTATTTGTGAATGGTAAGAAAGTTAGTTATCCAATTATTCTATTGATTATTATTGAAAAATTTTTTTGGCCACACATATTTATGTTATATAGTAACTGATTTAATATAATACGGTACTGTGCTTTAAATCTGGCGTCCCCCCCCCCATCATCTAAATTTCATACTTTTAATGCGTTTCCTAAAATGTAGTGACAACAAGCTAATTTTTAAATACTAGTTCTGACAAGTTCCAATAATCTGGGATATGTGTGACTAGGGATGTACCCAGGGCTGTGGAGTTGGAGTCGAACTGATTTTGGGATAAAGGAGTCAGAGTTGAGAGTTTAAAATTTCAAGAGTCAGAGTCTGTCCTTTTCCTCCAAAGTCCGCAACACTGCCAATACTAGTGGAGTCGGAGTTGGACAAATTTTAGGGTAAAGGAGTCAGAGTTGAATGCTCTATAATTCCCAGAGCCAGAGTCTGTCATTTTTCCTTTGACTCCGCAGTCCTGGATATTATAGTACATTAAACTATGTATTAGCTGAAATTCCATTTATGTACATGTTGGGTACTAAAATAGTGTTAGCTCTTTTATAAAAGATATTTGAATGTATGTGTTGACAATGTATTGATTTGCACTTTGATACTGCATGACATAGAGCATGAGTTTTTTTTTTTTTTGTAACAAGATAGCAAGCAGTAGATCATTTGAAAAGAGAACAATTGATATGATCAATATCAAAGCTCAAGCCTCTGGTTTTATTTGGGCTGCAACACTTATGTGGTTAGATGGTGTTAAATGAGCTCTTGTAATCATTTTCACAATTGCAAATTGGGAAATTTCAAGTTCATTCAGAAAATTCCTGACAGCTGAATTCATTGCATTTAAAGTGTGGTGAAATCACTAATTAGAACATATTCCGCCACTTTTGCCTCAACATCATTTTTCTAAAATTCAGCTTTTGTAACTTGTTTTGTATTTCAAGACTTGATAAAGTTGTGCCATAATGAAGTACACATATAATTACGTTTGTTTCCCTCCAGGTACCTTGTTAGGAATCCGCAGAGGCTACAAGAAACTGGTCCATAGTTTTCGGCTACTGCGTAGAAAAGGGAAAATTCATCCGTTCATATCAATCTTTCCAAATCATACACAAAGATGCATTTACATCGCGACTGATGGAGGCAGACTTTGCAGGTTAAATATTCTTTTGTTTTCCAGATCAATTAATTTAAAATACGAACCCGTTTCTTTATCAAATTTATTTTATGTAATGTTGTGCCCTTTTAAAAGTACAATGCCAATGTAGGCACTTTACACTATACTGCAGAAGGTTTAAGTAATTCAATGTATATATATTTTTTTCAAACTCTATTTTTATTTTAATTAGAAACTGTCCCATGTTTGAAAAATTATGCATGATGATGTATGCAAAAAAAAAAACATGCTTTAAAATTTTTTTAATAAAAATATTCTAGGGCCTGTATAAATGTTCTTAAACTACTAGTCATTAGCCCTTGAAGCATGTTTTATTCCTTTTCTCATGGTTCCTAAATCAAAGAGCAAACATGTATATGAATAATGTAATAAAACAGTATAAAATATCCAATTTTGTGCAACTTAAATCATAAAACTTACAGTCAGACCTTGATTTAACGAACCTCTATTTAACGAATTTCGCAATTTAGTGAATTTTTCTTTTTCACCCGGCTAAAATGATGGCAAAAAACCCTACTTACCGAATAATAAACCCCACATTAAGGAATTATTTTAACAGCCGAAAATTTTTTTTGTTAATTTGAGTTAGGAGATATCGTTTTCCAAATGATATTATCCATCTTGTCCAAAGCAGAAAAATACTTATCTTGGAATCAGCAATGTTTGACGGGCAAGGGGGCAACCAAAGAATAGCAATTCTGTTGCAGAAAGCGATAATGAAACTGATTAAAACTGTTACTTTTTCTAATGCTTTACATGGAATGAAAACTGTAAAGATATATCTCATGCAGTGGCGTAGCTAAGGGGGGGGGGGTGGAGGGGGCGGTCCGCTTCGGGCAGCACTTTTCTAGGGGCGGCAAATTGACCCTTTTGATATGGAAAACATAAATGTATTTTCCAGATAAGGAAATTATGATTTTAATCTGTTACTGCAGGTAAAAAGAATCTTAAAGCACTCAAAAGGACAAAATAACTTTTCTGGGGCATAAGTATTCCTGTAGTTTTCAATAATTCCAAGAAAGTGACACCACAAACGAAGAAAAGTGCTGCTCAAGTCATTTCAAACCAAACTTTCCCAGAAAAATATGCGTGTTTAAACACTCAAATTTATGAATGAGAGCTTGATTATAATAAGAAATTCTCTACCTGACTTGAGCCATACTTTTCTTCGTTTGTGGTGTCATTTCATTGGAAGAATTGAAAACTAAAGGAATACTTAAATATTCCATTCTAACCCAGATAAGTTATTTTGTCTCTTTGAGTGCATTATGAAAAGTGCATAGTATTTTTAAAAAAATCTGTTACTTTTACTGTTGTAGAGGTTAACTTCAGGAAGACGAATCCAATGAACTTTTCCAATTTTTGTTATAAGAAAACAGGACTTTAGGAGAGTTTCTTGAAAGCCTACTCGTAAAACAAAAACTTTTTTTTTTACTTCAGAAAAATGATGACAAGAATAAGAAAAAGAGAGGGAGGTGTAAAATGTTACACTAAACAATTTATTGCTCATCACACTTTATATGTTTTAGAGTTTGCTTTAATTTCTCACTCTTTACAAGAAATCTCTTCTTCAAATGAAGTACAAGGGATTTCCGTTTTCTCGATTTTGAGAGTAGATAATCTATCCGACAATTTTGGATATGGAAGGTAAGCGAATTTCATTTTTTAACGTATGGTTTGGACCCTCTACTTATACAAACATAGTCCAAAATGTGTTTTAAAGAATTCAGTTTCAAATAATTCCGGTTAGAAACTTCTCCCACTCCCCAGTCTAATAGTTCAAAAATGTTTTTAGTCGGTAGAGCGCTTTAATATCTCTTAATATACCCTTTAATATACCCTTGTCCTTTTATCTCCAAAGATAGTTTAGAAATACGTTTTTAGACCTCAATGTTGAAAAATTTCTGGACAGAGTCCATCCCCCTGCCATTTCCTCTAACGTAGCAAACACAGCCAAAAAGTATATATTTAGGCCTTTAATTCTGAAAACTTTCCTGGAGAAAACTCCCACTCTCACTTCTAAAGTCTCAACATCTAGCCTAAAATTACGTTTTTAAAGCTTCGATACTTCAATATCAATGTGTGAAAACAGCATTTGAACCCTGAGTGTCTTTGATCCCCTAACGTGATCAAATATAACCTAAAATACGTTTTTATGACTTTAATTTTGGAAATTTTCCGAGCGAGATATCTTAATCTCCTTTCCCCTCTCACGTAACGCCTCCAAAAATTAAAACTGCATTTTGAAAACTTCAATTTTGAAAAATTTCCTAGGGAAGAACTCTTCACCCTTTTCCTAACTTCCCCAAAGGTAGCCCATAATTTTCTTTCTTAGAAATTTGCGTGAGCAGGAGAGCTCGCTAACCCTTCCTTCTGACAGAAAGTCTAAAATGAACTTCAGCTTTAAAAATGATTTTGAGCGGGAAGCCTCCCTCTGTCCTCTCCTCCTCCTAACATTATAAAACAAAGCCCAAAGTCGGACGTCAACTACGAAAATTTTTCAGGAGAGAACGGCCTGGCTTCACATAATTTGTTATGCCATTAGGGAACTCCTCAACGACGTCACCAAAGACAGCCTAGAATTGCGTTTTCGAGACTTCGGTGCCGAAAAATTTCCAAAGAAAGAACCCGAACCTTCCGATTCAACCAAGCCACCAAAGATACCCAAAAATTAATTTCAATTTTAAAAACATTTCGGTAAGAAACCTCAGCACCCCCTCTCACCCCTAATGCCTACAACTGCGCTAGAATACGCATGCCGCATTGAGTATCCGACCATTCCCGATTTCCTTGACTTCTCCTAAGTAGCCTAAGCTGCATTTTAAAATTTCGTAAAATTTCCTTTCGTTGCCCACTGATCCCCTAACGTCAACAAAGAAACACTAAATGAGACTAATTCTGAAAAAAATCGGCAGCAAACCCAAAGCGCTCTTTCTAATAACTTGACTAAAATTGCAAATTTTGACTTAAATTTAGCAATTTTCTCCAAGTGTGGGCCCTTATCCCCCTTAACTTTTTTTTGGTTTTGAAAAATATAGAGAATAATTAAGTCGTATTTTTTTCTTCAATTACATTTCTAGTTTTAGTTTAAATACTTTTGACAGTTTAATGTATTAGCTATTTCCCAACCAAAGGGCGGCAAATTGAGGAACCGCCCCGGGCGGCAAACACTGTAGCTACGCCACTGATCTCATGCAGCAGGCTGTAAATGATGCAGTATTTTCTTCTCTCCATAAATTAGAAAGAGAACTATTTTGAGTCAAGTACCAAGGAAATTGTTAAAATCCTTTACTCAGCACAATAAAATTTCAAATTAACTGGTGCAGAATAAAAAGTTTCTAATTATGGATATTTTTGTGCAGTTGCTTATTGGGGCTTTTGATAAAGTAACTGCAATTTAAAAAAAAAAATCGCACCTTGATTTTACGAATAACCCCGATTTAACGTATAAAAGTTTCAGTCTCAATTAATTCGTTACATCGGGGTCTGTCTGTATATCTGTACATCAGAGCCAGACTAAGGTAAGTCCAAAAACAGCTATTTTCAGGTTATTACTGCATTGTATGCAGAATCTTATTCAATATTGAATCATAACAACAGAAGTCTGTAAAGAAATCCCTTCATAGCTATTTACCAGCGTTATAAGGGCACAAGTCCAAACCTTTGTATGCACCTGACAAACATTTTTACGCTCTCCTGCGAAATAGTGATAGTGTGACTTACCTTAGTCTGGCTTTGAGGTGTATTTCTTTGAGTTTTTCTTTCAACTAATCGCAATGATTGAGCGATTACAGAAAAGGATACTCATTAGGCGTAAAATGTAAATGTTTTCAACTGTTAATATGTAATTCTGGTATTCCGCCATGCAGAGGCGGCGATTAGAACTGAAAAAGAGGGAGGGGGGCAGCAAAAAAAAAAAAAAATTTAAGGTGGGGGAGGGGGAGAGCAAAGTTTTGCTGGGGCTGGTTTTTAAAATTTTTGAAGCAGATAAGTAGAAATTGATATAAATCTAACAACTTACTCACGTTTTTCTTAAGATTTTGATGAATATTGTACACAATAACTTTCCCCAAAGAAACACATAGGCATATTAGACTTACATTATTTGCCCCAAATTGTTTTCAGGTGACACAAACACTTGGCAATAATTTTACTGAACAAGTATGGCTTGTTAAAGTAAAACCATTATTTACTAATATCTAAACAAGGAATAAGAAACTAAAAGTTACTGCTCTTGCTAAATAATGTTTCATAAACAGATATACAGTAGAAGACCGTTATAACGCACACCTTGGGACCAGAGTTTTTGCGTTATACAGGTTTTTGCATTATATAGATCATTTCACAAATTTTGAAACTAATATTCAGAATATATCTATATATAAGCACTTCAGAATGCATTTTATCTGCACTGAGTATTAAAGCACCGATATTACAGTTAGTTATTCACAAATAAATATGTTTCACAATCAAAATCCTGCACTTCTGCTAGCTTCATGGTTTGCATAGCAGCTGCATTTTCAAGAGCCATCTGGTATTTTCTGTTTACTATGAGTACTAATTTTCAATTTAAAAGCTTTGAAATAAGATAGAAAGATGAAAAACTTTCAAAACTTAATTTGCCTAACAATTTTTATTTTTGAAAAGCAAAACAGAGGGATTTTTTAAACTTCAAAACATATTGCTTACTTCTGAAAACTTGTGCATTTTATAGAGAATTGCGTTATATAGGTCAGCGTTATATAGGTCAGCGTTATAACGGTCTTCTACTGTACAAAGTAAAGCAAATAATCATGTTCTGAAAATTTTGACATTTCTGCTTTTTTTTAAAATAATTTCTAGTTTTGGTTTCTAAACTGACAAAAAAAACCATAAAAAATGGGGGGGGGGGGGTCCCCCCACCCTTACCCTCCTGAATCGCCGCAATCGTGCCATGGGAAAGTAAAGCACAGAATTTGCAGAAATGAGTTTATGAGATCTTTGAAGAAACTCGTTTTGGATTCGAAACTAATAGTAGGGAACTGTTGGTATTTGACTTTTTATCCTTTGCTTTATTTTTAGCCGAAACTAAATAAGCAAGCTTATGCAATTAAGCTAAAGTACAATAGATGACAAAAATGCCCAAAAATTGAAAGTGAAAAATTTGCAGATACTGCACTTTACCTTCCCATTGTTCAGAGATGACAATCATTAGATCATTCTGAATGTAGTAAATGTATCATATACATTAACCAATGCTTTTTAATGATATTTTTCCCCTCAGTATGCTTTAAAAAGTATTTTGGGTGTTTGTTATATCTTATCTAGGCCTTACATAATTGTGAGTAATGGAAAACCGAGGGTGACTGACAAGCATATTGATGAACTGAATCAAAGAGTCAGATTCTTTGGTGATTTCTTGAAAGACGGTCTGGTAGAATACCTGGATGTGAATGAGGAAAATGACAGCAATATAGCTGTGTACGAAAAAGACATAGATAGGTAATGTCCTTTACTACTTTTATAGAGTTACTAGCTGCGTGCCCGGCATTGCACGGGCTACCTAAAAAATGAAAGTTATATCAAGTGACGCGAGTTCAACACTCAGGCTTGAACCAAAAAAAAAAAAGTCACTGAAATTTTGCAGCAGATTGCGGAAAACCCCCAAAAGTAAACATTTTAAATCCCCTGATTACAGGAAAAGCCTCAAAATAAAAACAAGAATTTTACCTGTTCATATTCGAGAAAAAAAATGGCAACAGATCTTTCATCTCAATGATTTTCTTCACCCGATATACATTTTAATAAAAGCATTCATCCGGAAAGTTGAGTTGAAGCACTGAATAATAATTTGAATGGAGGAAAGCCTTCGAAAAATAGAGATTTTATGTCGAAATCCAAGCTTCATAATTAATAGTTTTTAATTGATATCTCCGCTAATTATTATCGGAGGATTATGTTAAATAGCCAAACATGAAGACGGGAAGATGACGAATCCATCGATACCTGGTTCGATGGTCAGTTCACTGTCGTTCGGGAGAAGAAGCTTGGACATAGATAGATAGATACTCAGATTTTATATGTATAAGATGATGTCTCCTAACCACACACACACACACAGGTGCCTTGAACTTATCAAAAAAAAACCTCTCGCATTTTTTTGCTAAATATTTGAAGATGTCTTTCAGTATTAAACACAAGCTGATGTGTGCATCACATGACTTCCTTTTACTCCAATTTAATGTCATTTTCCCATTATTGGCAATTTTAATGTGATTCAATAGTTTACTCTCTAAATATGACCAACAGTGACCAAATTGAAACAGATTTTTTTTTTTAAAAATCACCAAATTTGTCGCCAAGTTGGCGACAAAACTCAATGAACTCATCGAAATTAACAATGGTTGCCCCCCGAAAAAGCGACAAAAGACCCCTTTAGAAACATTCGAATGCAACCAAAAGAGAAGGTGCACAACTAAGGCCCCACTAGGAGTCTATGTACCAAATTTCAATTTTCTAGGACTTACCGTTCTTGAGTTATGCGACATACATATGCACATACATACGTACATACAGACGTCAAGAGATAATTTGTTATTAACTCGGGAATCGTCATTATGGATGATCGCATGTCTATACGTTCTTAGGCACTTATCCACGTGTGGTCGAATCGAAAAAAAAATTCATCATTCATTCGGGAGTGAGTAAAATGGAAATTAAGGTTGATTTTTGAGGGAAAAATTTTTTGCGAATACAATACTTCCTTTTTTGTAAAAGGAAGTAATAAAAAGTTGTTAGGCACATATTGTGAAAATTGCATTTTCACTCTCACATTATCATTCTTAGGTGTTGAGTTTGATGCCTATTAAACCGTTTTTTTCCCCCTCATGCCAGTTTAAATGGTCAAAAATGGCTCCTAGGTTAAATTCCAGGGTTGGCCGGATTGGACCCAATTGGGTCGGACCCAATGGGTTTTTTTGAAAAAACCCATTTAAAAAAACCCATTATTTAGCCCACTTTTGGTTTTTTTTTAAATTTTTTGGGAAGTTTTTTAAAAAATTAATTTAAATACTTTCACAATTTCAACTTCTTTTTCATTTCTTCTTCACCACAGACATTGGACATAAAAAATGAATTTTTTGAAATAGTATTTCTCAACTCTTAACAGCATTAAAAAAATGTTTCAAAGATCTTAAATAAATATATTTAACTTTTTTCTTTAACTGATAAATAAATGGACTCAAATTATTTTGACTAAGTCCTGTCACGTCTGATTTTCCCAATATTTGCAGATTGTACAGAGGATACCACTCTAGCTAAAAGGCTTTCATGTGAATTATTTCCTGCAAACAAACACTTCGCAAATCTCGAATAAACACAAGGTATATTTTTTAGAAATTAACAGGTTTTTCAAAAGGTCGGGCAGAAAACAGAAGAGGATGTACAGTATTTTCATTATCTTACGAAAAAGTTTAATATTTCTTAGTTTGTACTCATAAATAGAAAAACTGGCAACATAAAATTGAAAGAAATATCTTGATTAGCTGGAATTTAGCTGGAATTCAGTAAAAAGGGAGTAAAAACTACTTGAGGTTCTACAGTAGTTTTTCATAACAAAATAAAATACAGGAAAGTAAAATGCAAAAAAAAAAAAAAGTAGTAGCAATTGAAAATGAACAATAGATTTTCTCACTCGAGAAGTAACTTTGCATTAACTGTTGGTAATCATGAAAACTAAAAAATCTGAAACTTCACCATTCTTGGGTTTTGTCGTCTTTTATACTTTTCTTCAGAAAACGCTGAATTTTAACTAGTTTTCCAGTTTTTTTACCCTAAGACAATTTTTGCGCTTTGTCCATATACTTACGCTACAATATGCTACAAGTATGCCCACATTTTCCCTAAAAAGAGACAAAAAAGAAAAAAACCCACATTTCTTTTAAAAAAACCCAGCTTTAGTTGGGGTTTTTTGGGTTTTATTTAAAAAAACCCAAAAAACCCTGGATCCATGGGCTTTTTTAAAAAAAACCCGGGTTTTTGCCAACCCTGTTTAATTCCCATTTCTAACACTAATGTATTTTCTTTTCTCATGAACATTTCTCCTTTACTAGAGTCCAATCATTTAGCTGAGATGTAATTCTGAGGTAGCTTATGCTTATGGTAGTATTTTTCTTCCAGTCTATCTAAGTGAATTGGCTCATAAAAAAACCATAAATTAAACACCGTTAGACATAAATTGTTGAAAATTTTCAGCTATGCAAAGAAATAGTCTTTTGAATGTATACCTCAAAGGTTTGATGAAAAATTATCACTGCATAGAATGGACGGCGAGATATCACCCCAATGTCATAAGGCAGGGGTTCCCAAACTTTTTTGATTCGCTGCACCCTTTGATGAATTAGAATTTTCTCACTTCACCCCAGACTATATCTTTACTAATAATAAAGCTGAAAGTCTCTGTCTTGGTCTCTGTGACGCGCATAGTGCCTAGACCGTTCGGCTGATTTTCATAAAATTTGGCATAAAGTTAGTTTGTAGCATGGGGGTGTGCACCTCGATGCGATTTTTCGAATATTCGATTTTGTTACTTTTTCTATTTCAATTTTAAGAACATTTTCCGGAGCAAAATTATCATAAGATGGATGAGTAAATTACCAAGTTATCATAATGTGGAACCATAACATGAGCAAGCCAAATTGGTGAGAAATTCATCATACATTATTTGTAAATATACAGGCGAACCAAAAGACCTTTTAATTTTCTACTACGGGCAAATCCGTGCGGGTGCCGCTAGTTTTAATACATATTGACATCAAGGATACTTCCTGGCACACCTCAACTTTCCTTGAGGCACACCAGTGTGCCACAACATCCACTTTGAAAACCCCTGTCATGAGGAACCACTTCCATGCTTCACAATTGGCAAGAGGCAAGTTGGGAGAAAATGCTTCCGTAGGTTTTATCTACACCTAAACCCTTCTAGTTGTATGAAATATGGTAAAGATTGGTTCATCAGACCAGATGATTTGTTGCCACTGCTGAAGTGTCCAGAACCTGATTTTTTTTTTTTTTTTTGCTTTTTATGGCGTTGCTGAAAAGCACGACAGACTCACCACTGGTTTACGAAATGCCACTCTTTTATAAATTTTCTAACCATGACATTTCCTTTGGGCAATTCTTGTTGAAATGGGATTCTGCAGACAAGGGCGCCCATATGGGGGGGGGGGGGCAAGTGGGGGCTCAACCCCCCTCCCCCCTCTTGACTTTGAACTTCCTTGCAAAAATGTAAAAACATTTTTTCTCTGGCAATTAATGAATAAGTAATTAAAAATGTCAAATTTTAATAACTCTAATCTGTACTGAAATCAGTTTCTATGGGGGAAATATCTGACCCCCCTCCCCTTAAAATTTTGCATGTGTGTAAAATTTTGCTTGTCTGCAGATGACAATCTATGTCTGACCTTATCCAGGACAAAGATTTCTTGTTTCAACTCTCTTTTAACAAAGTTTTCTGAGTTCTTCACTGTTGTACTTTGCAAATGAGACATTATTGCATGTCGTGCATGCGATTGTGTACCCTGACTCAATATTATTTACATGCCCAAAATAGGTAATTGCTTCACCAAGCAGCCAGTGCATCACATTCTAAAAAGCGTGACTTTTTTCAAACTCTGACAGGTTAGTCATTATTGAGTTTTTCAAAATATGTGGTCATGTGACTGTCAGTGCAACATCTGTGACTGATGTTGAACAGCCTATACCTTAATCTTCATAACCGCTAAGAGGCAGGTTTAAGTGTGAAGTGACACTGATGTTCTGCCACTTTGAAATGGGCCATGCCTTTTTCATTGTTGTTTATAATTATTGTGTGACCCATCTGTGTTTAAAACATCGAGAGAAAAAAGTGAACATTCTTTTTCTTCATGAAAAATCATGCATGACTTACTACAGGGTTGCCAGGCCACAGGGAAACCTGAAGAAACGGGAAAAACACAGGGAATTCAAAAATCAACAAAAATAAAAAAAAACAGGGAAAATCCAGGGAGTTTCAAAAAATTTCCTCAAAAACCTGGAAAATACAGGGCATTTTTTTCTTCTTAAATTGAATTTGCAAAAATCAATTCCCAAATATATAAACTACCAAAAAATAAATAAATAGTAATAATTATAATGATAATATTAATGAAGTTGAGAAACAAAATAAAATAAAAAATGGTAATTATACTTAAAAGTTTTTTTTTAAAGTAAATATTAAAATATTTATCATAAAAATAGAATCTTGAATTTAGTGATAATTTAGCGTGTATGAAATTAGTCGTCAATAATCATTGTTCTGGATCACTTATATACTTTTAGGTTCATGTAATGAATGGTAATGGTTAAGAGAAGGTTTTTTTTTTTTTTTTAAATAAAAAGTTGAATGTATTTAATCACCCTGCTATTATTTCAGTTATTATGAATTCCTATTTATTTTCCCTTATTTATTTAGAAATGTGTGTTTCTTTTTTTTTTTTTTTAACCTGTGGTGAAATTATCAAGATATTAATGTTCTTTTTCAAATATCAGTGTTCACTCATTTGTAATATTTCATTTTCATACAGGGGGAATTTATTTTTCCAAAATTAAGTGGCAACCCTGTAGTATCTTTAAATAAAAATGTTTTATATATGATTCAGTTTGCTTTGTTTAACCTTGTTCTCTGCTTCAACAGTGAAACCACCCACCTTGAAATTGAGCCGTTTACCTTGCTCGGTGTGTGTGCTGGTCTTGTGCCTTACCCTCATCACAATCAGTCCCCTAGGAACACTTACCAATGTGCTATGGGCAAACAAGCCATGGGTAAGCTCAATTCCAATCCATAGCTTCAAATTAAAAAAAAGACTTAACTGCAAGCTTTACTAATGTTTCGATTTTGAAATTTTAGGAACCATTGGATATAACCAGAAAAATCGCATGGATACCTTAATGTACAACTTAGTGTATCCGCAAAGACCTATGGTGAAAACTCGAGTAAGTTTAGTATTAGACTGACACTGATATATTCAGTAAGATATTGCCCTATAGCCAGATCTAAGGCAGAAATACATGAAATACACTGCCAGCTCAGTCAATTCCAGCCGAGGACTGCAGTTTTGTGCTTATTAGCACAACTGAATCCTCAGCTGTAATTGACTGAACTGGCGGTGTATTTCATGATACTAATATGATTTATGCTTACTGTCTGTGCTGGAAAATAATGTACTGCTTGAGACATTAGTTTTTTTTTTTTTTAATTTAAATAATTTACTTTAATTTCTGAAATGTTATCTGCAAACTGCATACTGCCTACTTGCAAAGTCGCAAAATATGCATTGAATTAAGCTAATTTAATATTATGCTCTTAATGTCGGAAAAGGGAGTAAACTGCCAAGCTCTCTTTGCTATGCCCCACCCTACTTGAAATGATCAAGAATGCTTGCATTTTTCCTAGTAAATTTTTATCTATTTCAAGTAAGTCAATTTTTTATTTTACTGTTGTGTGTGTATATATTCATATTTTTTCTGGCATCCAATAAATTTTGAGATAATTTTAGACTTTAGATCTCATAAATTTTGAATGCCTTCCTGCCGGACAAAATGCGACGGTGGCCGTGATGAGCTATAGTGGGTACGATATTGAAGATGCAATAGTGCTGAACAAGGCGTCATTAGACAGAGGTAATTGCTGCTTTCTTTCATCCTAACTCTTGCGCTTTTGTCATTCAGGATTTGAATTCCACAAATTCTGAATGAGATGTAAACTTTAAAAATGGTGTCTTGTCTAGAGAGCTCATAAAATACGTGAAACAAATATTTCTGATGGATTCCATTTTTAGTCTGAAGACTTAATCCTTGATATAACCACCCAGATTTGAGAAAATATGTTAAAGTTGGTGATACTCCGTATCCATAGATTATGACAATACAAAAAATAACAAAAAATTAAACACTAAAAGTGTGTAAGTTATCATTTGATTAATCCACATACTGAATGAAAATACAGTGAAATCTCGTTTCAACAAAATAAATTTTGAGTCCGAATTTGAATTTCATTGCATTACTTGTATTCTATTGCAACAAAATTCCTGTAACAACAAACAAAATCTGTGGTCCCTTTAAGTTCATTGTAAAGGGATTTCACTGTATCTTTTTTCAACTGTTCTTTATTATCATAAATAATATTATAATTGTGATAATAAATTCATAATATTTAATAATAAATAAGAAAATTCATAATATTTAATAATAAATAATTAATAATAATAATAAATAACAATAAATTCATAATGATAAATCATAATATTTAGCAGCTGCAATACGTCCATAAGTTTCTACTCAATTAACTAGGTTTCACTGTCTAATTTTCGACACTTGCAAATTTTAGCTGTGCAAACTTTTAATCCAGTGCTCTGGTACTATAAAATTCTTTTCTTGCTTTGCCTGTCACTAAAAAAAGCTGAATGTTATTGCTAAAATGTATGTAATACATTAAGCACGAACAGAAAAAAATACTGAGGATGTGTCTGAATCTTCAAGTTGATGATTCTCTTCATGATGAATTAGCATGTTGATGTATGAACTTTCATTTGCTATATTTTCTTCATTTAAGGCTTTGGACGTTGCCTGGTTTATCGCACCAACAAATGTACTGTGAAGAGGTACGCCAATCAGACTTATGACCGAGTCTTGGGGCCCAAGATTAATGCTGAAACTAAGCAAGCCATTTGGAAGCACCTTCCTTTAGATTCAGATGGCATTGCAGCTCCAGGTATTATATTACAAATTCATGAATTTTATCTGCTGCTGTTGCTTGTTTTGTTTCTTTTAAACTTATTTTTTGACTTAAAAGTTTTAATAATAAGTCAGATTGAGATAATTCTGTTCTTTCTGTGTGTTGGCGAGGAAAGGGGGATTGACAAACTCCATCCCCTACTAATCTGTTATTTCCGGTAAGTAACATTAAATGAGTTCCAAATATTCTTATCAAGTCACTTAACACTTCAGATGTTACAGGCAAACACTGTTATTTTAACTCGTATATATTTGACTTTTTAAAATATAAAGATCTTAAAATAATGGCTTAAATTGATAAAAATGATTTTCAAAAACCTAACTTGATTCACCTTAAGCTGCCTATATCTTCTGATGAACTATTTTCATTTTTTATTACCCTGTTAACCAGCATGCCAGAAATAAGTAAGGTTGATAATTCAGGGTTTGTTTGCAAAAAAAAAAAGTAGACTGAAAAAATTTGTTTTTAGTCAAAAATACAAATGTTTAAAGTAAAACTAGAAGCAAAACGAAAATTTGTTTGGTTTTAATGCATTTCATTCGTTATAGATTCAGTTATATTCCAATGAAATGATTGACTCTGAAGAACTCATGGTAATTGTGATTTATAAACTAATTATGAAACTAATTCATAACAATAGTTAAAAATAATTGTGAATTATTTTTAATTATTGTTATGAATTAGTGTATAAATTCCAATTATAAAGGTTAGTTTAGTTCTCTATTCATTGAAAAATGAATTCCCCCTCAAACATTACAAAGTCCCACACCAAAACAAAAACGAGAGAAAGAAATATCCAAAAAACAATCCCCACCCCTGAAAATTTCAATGGTGCAGTCTCTGCCATGATCCCCTTACTTGGACACTCCTGAATTAGCAATACACTAATTAATCAACACTGCACGAAGAAACTTACCACTTGAACCAGGTACTTTTCCACCAAGGTCAAGTATTCTGTAGTTTTGTTTCCTTGCAAGCAACTTTGACATGATTCCAGGAACAGACAATCAGTAATTTTGAAGCAAATAAAATGTCGCTGAGAATTGACATTTTAATATTTCCGCTAATTAAAGCCGTAGAAACACGAAAACTGCCTAAAATGATGTCCGAAAAATTATGAATCTTCAATGCTCTGGTGTTCGGAAAAAGTTAGACTGACATACCTAGATAGATGCAAAGATACACTCAGTTTTTAACTGTATAAGATAATACGTAATCTTTATGGCTCTGAATATATATATAGTATCAACTTTCTAAAAAAAATTGTTTCGAAAAGTTATTATTTGTACTTAATGTGTGTGTGTTAATGAGAACAATGGAAATTCCGTGTTATATTCATATCCATGAATAGATTTTCCAAAAAAAATTGATTTGTAATTTATTTGTTCAGGAGTTAAAGTTGACAACAGGCAAGTGCTTGTGAACAAATCCATGCCATCAGTTTCAAGTGTGCTTCCACCGGAATCTCCCACAAACTTGCAAGAACAGCAATACAAAGAAGTTCCTATAACGTAAGTTTCAAAACTTTACTTTATTTTAACTGATAAACTTGTTGTTTACTTCAGATAAGAATAAATTTGCATTTTATAGATCAGCATTATAAAGGTATTCCACTGTAGTTGAATTTTATAACTTTATTATTCCTCAAGAAACATTCCTTTTCCATGATTGCTTCTTTACATTCCAGCTTGAAGAGCATCCTGCCATCTTACGTTGAAAAAGTGATGATCTCTTCCAACAACGAGGAAGCTTTCCTGATCAAGCTCCTTCTCCGACAGACCCGCAGGCCCGAAATCGGAGATAAATTCAGCAGTAGGCACGGTCAGAAAGGGGTCGTCGGACTCATCGCAGAGCAAGTCGACATGCCATTCAGCGACCAGGGCATCTGCCCGGACTTGATCATGAACCCCCATGGTTTCCCTTCCCGTATGACGGTGGGCAAGATGATCGAGCTCTTGGCCGGGAAGGCCGGTGTCCTTACGGGCAAGATTAAGGATGGCACAGCTTTTGGTGGTGACAAAGTCAAAGATATCTCTGAAGACCTCATCAAATGTGGCTTCAACTATCTCGGGAAGGACTGCATGACCTCTGGTGTGACCGGTGAGCCTCTTCAGGCGTACATATTCTTCGGACCAATATATTACCAGAAGCTGAAGCACATGGTTGTGGATAAGATTCATGCGAGAGCGAGGGGACCTAGGACTGTCCTCACCAGGCAGCCTACGGAAGGGAGGTCTCGCGATGGTGGTCTACGATTGGGCGAGATGGAAAGGGATTGCTTGATTGGCCATGGAACGAGTATGCTTCTGCTGGAGAGGCTGATGTTGTCGAGTGATGCCTTTGATGTGGATGTCTGCAACAAGTGTGGCCTTCTTGGATATTCTGGCTGGTATGTGTTGTGGTTTACTCATTTTTGTACTTTTAACCAGGGGCGAATTTAAGGGGTGGATTTTTAGGGTTCAAGCTCTTTTTGCTGAAAAATTATTGTGATTTTAATATTTATTCATTTTTCAATTTCACTTGAGTAAGGCAGTTATTTTTGAACAAGTTATTGCAAACTTAAGGCTTTATCAAGGGCGCCCATATAGGGGAGCAAGGGGGGCTCAAGCGCCCCCCCCCCCCAGGAAATGAGAACTTCTTTGCTTTTAGTGCTTTTTTCTTTGCAAAAATGTATGAAAATTTGTTTTCCAGCTATAAATGGAAGAGTTATTAAAAATGTCAAATGTTAATGTCTCAAATATGTACTGAAATCGGTTTCCATGGAGAAAATATTCTGCTACTCCATGGGGAAAATTTTTCAGCCCCCTTAAAATTTTGCATATGGGCACCCTTGCGCTTTATCTAAGGTATTTATTTTTGTTGTAGTAATTGCAAATATTCTTTCTTACAAAAAAAAAAAAAAAATAAATAAATAAATAAATAAATAAAAATAATAATAATAAAATGAAATACAGCTGCTTCCTTTAAAATTTGAATACATTATGCTCACAAAACTTGAAATATTAAATTTGAAAGCACTTGAATCTATAATTGACATTTCTTATATAATGGTCAAAAAATATGAATTTAAGAAGTATTGCTGAAATTTTGTATACATGACTGAATACATGGATAAATGTTTTTTGAGTTGTTAAAAATACTTCTAACATTTGATTAGACTGAAGTTATGTAGTGTACACAAAAGATTTCTTTCCTTCATTTAAAAGATACATTTTTTCAATTTTTTCATGATAATTATCTTAAAGCAATGGTTCCTCATTTATATAACCTATTTTGTAACAAAAATCAATAGAATGCATAATGAAATAAAATTTTATTGATCATATACATTCGCAAAAAATTTGTTTGGTATAACCCTCCCCGAAACAAAAGTCTATTTACCACCGTGCTTTTTACCATAGTAAAATAAAAATATAAAGTACCTGTGCACACAACTCATAACTATCTGCAGGTTTAGAAAACAATTTACAGTGCACGGATTAAACATTTAGTAAGACAATGTTGCTTTCTATCAGTTACCCATCCGTGAAAATAAGGGGTAAACTTTTTTTTATTAACTTTTCAATATGCTTTCAAGATAGTCACTAATTAACTTTGATATTAATTTACTATTATCGAGCATTGCACATATCCTCAACAAATGTATCTGCGCATGTTTTGTTTGTTTATAATATCTAACTAAGCCTGTAACTATCTATATTTTCATTTATTTATGAAGTATGTTTTGTAACTCATCTGCAAGGGTCTGGCCAGAATAAATTTAGGTCCTTTTAACTTGTGAAGGTTGACTTTTAAGGACCCTTCACAAAAATCTAATTAGTTAAAAAGGACCCTTCACAAAATTCTAATTAGTTAAAAAGGACCCTTCACAAAATTCTAATTAGTTAAAAAGGACCCTTCACAAAATTCTAATTGGTTAAAAAGGACCCTTCACAAAATTTTGACTGACCAAATCCGACCTTTCATGAACTAATTTGTTAATAAATGAGTACGCAGACCAGAAGTCTTCTCTATATTGATGGATAAGTTTTGGTTAAACATTTTGAAATTTCACAAAAATAATTGATTTTTCACAATTTTTTTTTTTTTTTAATTCACAAAAATAGGACCCTGTAAAAAATCCTAGACAGACCCCTGATCTGCTGTTATCCATATTTTTTGATGAGTATTTTAATGTCAGAAAAGTGATGCAACATTGCTTCATTCCTTTAATAATTGGGAAGATTTCATAGTGCTCCAGACACTTAAATTAGATGAGAGAAATTTTCCTTTTCTTTGATATTATTGTTGTCTTTTAATCTTTTTTGATATGTTTTTAATCAGTTGTGATGTCTCCAGCTGTCTTTAATTTGGGCTTTTTAAAATGTCATTTAATGGCAAAGAAATCTCTAAAAAACAACAATTTTGTCAGATATGATTTGCAATTCTTTGTTTGTACTCCATCCCTTTTAATTTTCAAGGGCATCTGTTTTCTTTCAGAAAAACTATATTAGAAGTCCAATCTATTTCTCGATAAAATTTTTTGGTCCTGCAGATTTTACATTGTACGTAGGTCAGTCAGAAAGTTAGTTAGTTGCACTACTTGGTAAATATCTTCCGCCTATGGCTATTCAGAAACGTACCTTTATCGTGAGACGAAGCGGCTTCCCCGAGGCAAGTTTAGTTTTTCTGATAATCAGTCGCAAACATGTTGCGACAGCTGCAAGTAGCGTCCAAATTGAAAATGCAGGCAATGATTGGTTTTTTGGCTGCAAAAAGGTGCAACTGCACTGAATTTTATAAGCAGTTGCATGAAGTGTATGGTTAAATTGCAATGTCAGGTCAAGCTATCAAGAAATGGTGCACCATGTTTGAGAATGGACGTACAGATATTCACCACGCTGAGCATGAGGGAAGACCAAGTTGATGTGGGAAGAAAGGGAGCCCATATAGGGGGGCAAGGAGGGGGCTCGAACCCCCTCCCCCTTTGAAATTAGAACTTCCTTGCTTTCAATACTTTTTTCTTTGCAAAAATGTAAAAACATTTATTCTCCAGCCATTAATGAATAAGTTATTAAAAATGAAATATTTTAATGACTCTAATCTGTCCTAAAATCAGTTTCAATGGAGAAAATACCCTCTTTACCCATGGGGAAAATATCTCAGCCCCCCCCCCCTTTACAATTTTGCATATGGGCACCCTTGGTGGGAAGCCTGGGATCACTCTCTGTAACCTCCTAGACCTTTCACCTCCTGACTTCCATGTTTTTGGCCCCATGAAGCAAGAACTTTCAAAGCGACCATACCATCCGAAGTGAAAGCTGAAGTCCAACAATCGTTATCGGACATTGGACGGGATATCTTTGCAGAGGGAATCGAAAAACTTGTACCACTCCTCGACAAATGCTTAAATAACGGAGGTGGTTGCGTTAAAAAGTAGATTTTGAATGGAAATTTAAGATACCAATAAAGTTGTTGCAAAATTTCAATCCTTTTTTCCTTTTCTTGAGCAGTCAACTAACTTTTTGACTGACCCTCGTATGTTTCTAGTTTACGCTGCCAATCCATGTAAACTGTATTTAACTTCCTTATTTTCTTTGAATAAATGTTTAACGTGGTAAACTTCACTTCCATCTGTATTCAGTTTATCACAAGTCTCAGGGAGGTGATTTAAATTTTTTCTTTTGTAATTGATGCTTTTTCATCTAATTTCTTTTTCTCTTCTTTCACATTCCAGGTGTCATTTCTGCCGCTCCTCTTGCCACATTGCATCTATCCGTATGCCTTATGCCTGTAAACTTCTTTTCCAAGAGTTACAGTCCATGAACGTTGTTCCTCGTTTGAAGCTGGCGAAATATTTTGAATAATGTGTTTTGTATATAAAATTGGAATAAATTATGGTGCTATTTTGTTTACACTTCTCGACCATGGTCTTTTCTTCACAAGCATTTTGATTAGAAGCTATTGAATCGTTAGTTTTGGAGAAATTATTGTTTTCATTTTGGAAAGTAAATGAAACAGTGGTGATTGCGTGCGCAGAAGGATTCGGGTTTGTCTTTGTTTGCTGTTTTGTGATTTAAAATTTTCTGGATGTTCATTATTTTTCATAAGTTTGGCCTCCCAAATTCATTTATTGAGTTTTATCTTCCTTTTCAAAAAAAAATTCTAATAATTGAAGCAATAATGGAACGTTACCTTCTCATTGGCAATGGTTTTCAAGACAAATACCAAAGCGATGACCAGTAACAGATTCTGGGCCCAGCTAAAGCCCTGAATCTTAGAATAAGTTGAGACCAGTCGGCCGCCTTGAGGCTAAATGCTGCTTTCTTTCTATGTCTGCTGTGGTGAAGTAGCATGCTTTGCTTCTTGATTGTGGTTTCTAATTAACTCCATGTTAGTCCACAATCAAGAAAAAAACGGGCTGATGTGTGCATCACATGACTTCCTTTTACGCCAATTTGATGATAATAGTGCTTTGGAGTAAGCAAGGAAACACTAAATATTTTTACCCCTAGTTTCTTGTGAACCAAAGCAAAAAAAACGTTTTACACAGATTTATTTCCCCATTATTGGCAATTTTAATAAATTGCCAATAATGGGGAAAACTGAACGACTAAACTGAATACGATTCAGTGGTTAACTCTTTAAATATCACCAACATTTTCCAAATTGAAACCAGATTTAAAAATAAAAAAAAAATTGCTAAATTTTTCTCCAAGTTGCCGACAAAACTTGGTGGCAAAAGCTTGCCGATATATCGCCAAGTGTTAGACAAATTATAACATCACTTGAGTTAGCATTGAAATTAACAATGATTTCCCCAAAAAAAGGTGTAAAAGGTCCCCTTAGGAACATTTGAACGACACCAAATGAGAAGGTGCACAACTAGACCCCACTAGGAGTCTACGTACCAAATATCAACTTTCTAGGACATACCGCTTTTGAGTTATGCGAGATATGTACATACACACATACCTACGGACGTCACGAGAAAACTCATTAATTAACTCAGGGATCGTCAAAATGGGTATTTTGGGTGTCTGTACGCTCCTAGGCATATATCCACGTGTGGTTGGGTCGAAAAAAAACTCAACATTCATTTGGGGGTGAGCAAAATGGAAATTAAGGCCGATTTTTGAGTGAAATTTTTTTTGAAAATACAATACTTCCTTTTTTTTAAAAGGAAGTAAAAAACCTAACAAAGATTGCTTCATATAGAAGACATAAGAAGTTAGCAGCATTTAGCCCCAAGATGGCGGACTATCACTACTTATTTCTACGATTCAGGGTTTTAGGCCCAGTTAGACTGATGCTAGTCAATTTATCATTCTCTAATGAAGATTAAGAGCTCTCTTAAAACTATTCACCGGCCGTATTGTAGTAACAGCTGCTTTAAATAAACTATTCCAAATTCCTACAACCCTGTTGAAGTAGTCATTTTTCCTGATTTCAAGATTATCTTGGGGTTTGAAAAGCTTAAAGCAGTGACCCTGGTTTTGCCATCTGTGCAGAAATTACGCCATAAACGTCATCCTCAGGGCCGGATTTGGAAGTGTGGCGGCCCCGGGGCAACGAAAGAGTGGAGGCCCCTAATCAGGGTTCAAAAAGATGATCATATTTTCGAAAATATCCGATACTTTGATATATATCTGAACATTTTGATATATATGTATGTATCCGATATTTTCGACCTGTGAAAGTTAGGATATTTTGTAAAAAATTTATTGTGGGGGCCCCTTTGTTGTGGAGGCCCCGGGGCAGTAGCCCCGCCTGCCCTCCCCTAAATCCGGCCCTGGTCATCCTGCCTCCTCTTACTCTCCTTTGCTCAAGATTATACATATTGAACATTTTAAGCCTGGAATCCTGATCTTAATTACAAAGCCCATTCACTAACCTCATTGCCCTTCTTTGAGACCTTTCCAATAAATTGATCGTTTTTTAAGATAAGGAGACTGAAACTGAACTGCAGATAATCTATATAAGCTATGGGAAAGGATATTTAGGATGGGTGGGGGGGGGGGACTGAGCCACATGGATTACATGTTAGTGGTTAGAGAGTCAAAAATGATTTCCAAGTTCGGAACAGAACTATTGCATAGTGTATCACTTTCTTCAAGAAGTTCTTACAAATGGAAACAGACTGACTGACCACTCAGAGCAGTATAAAAGGGAGTTAAGCTCAAAAACGTATTTAAAGAGGGAGCCGAAGAGATCCGGGATCCTCCGAAAATAAATTTTAAAGTTACTATTGTAAAAAAGTGTTTTGATATTTTTCAATCTCAAACTTAGAAAGTACTCATAATACATACTTGGCTTGGGCCCCACCTGAAATAAATTCCTTTATGCACTCATGTTTAAGCTATTGCTTTCATTCTCCCCTGCCTGAGAAAAGAACGGATTAATTACCAGCTTTAAAACTAATGAGTAAATTATAGTAAGTAGTACGTTTTGTACGACCAACACCAACATACTAGTTTTTTCCTCTCTCAGATCTTGCTCCCTCAAAATCCAAATCTTAATAAAGGATATCAGGTAAAGGTAATAAAGATTTCAATTTTTGGGGTAAAACAACCCACATTCAAAATAATAAAATGTCAGAACTTTTTCATCAAAACTCGTCGATGAGTTGTGTAAAATGAACTCGTGCAAATTAAAAGGAGTGAAGGGGGATATTTCGATAATTGGGAATATGGCGCGGTCGTCTCATTTTTTTGCGTAAATAATTTTATTTTGGTAACCCTGCTGCTAACCCTATGTGACTAGATGTTTCCGATCGCTTTGTTTTGATTTGCAAAGAAAAATACCTCTCACGCAGGCGCTGGAGCCAAAAATTGACACCAATGAATTCCCAATTATCGAAATATCCCCGAATGAAGCATGTTCTTTATGAATGGGCTAAATAATTTTCAATAACTTTGCAGATATTATTTAACAATTTAAGGATCATTAACGTATTAAAAAATTAAGTTGATTTTTTATATGGGGTTCAAGAAATTAGAGTAATCAATTTATTCAATGTTAATTTGAAAGCATCACAAATATTTGCACACCTAGTAGGGGGGCATACTACATTCCGTGGGAAATTTCGTGAGGAAATATTGAGACCAACTTTAATATATTCCTTATGATCTGTGTAACTATGCCTCACCGGGTGTTTTGCTTGAATTTGTGTCAGACGGCCTGTATGACGTCATCAATCCAAGATGGCGGCTTTAATGAGTTTTTGCAATTATGAGTTAATTTTTGGGTATTTTGTGATAATTTTCTGGTGAATTTACTTGATTAATATTCTATTAATCTTCTTATTATGAATTAAAAACAAAATATTTAATTTTTTTTGTTTATTAACTCATTTAAAAAAAAGTTCTGATAAATCTTTTTTTTCACTTTGGCTCTCAGAATTAGCTGTTTTAAACGTACCTCGGGTGAACTTTCGCAGTTAAAAATACTTTTAATTTTAAGGTTAAGATCACTTCACATTAGTACAGTCGAGCCTCGTTAATTCGAACACGATTATAACGAACTACTGCTAAAGCGAACTATATTTGCGATCCCCGTCTTTCTGTTGAAAATCACTTAACACACCTAACACTATTGTTTTTCGGATAAAACGAGCTACTGTTGAAACAAATTCACTTTGAAGGTGCCTTTGAGTTCGTTTTAATGAGGTTTGACTGTATAATCGTTTGACAGAATTCTAATAACCTATATACCCCCTGACCCCCTAAACTCTTTGACCGAATTTGAATATCGTACCTTGGGGGTGCTCTTAAGGAATTTGTAGGGAGAGTAGAAGAGAAAACTGCTGCGTAGAGAAAGTATTGTTTGTCGGTTCGTTGGTGAATAATCTACAAATCTTCAAGTACGGTTATTTTTCCTTAACTTATCACTGCTATTTTATTCACGATGTCTTATCTCCTAGAAACTCATTTACAAGTTTTTTTGCCTCCATCTTCGAAAAAAGCAAGGCTACAAATTAATTATAAACTATGTATTTTTTGCAGATTAACAGTGCCCATTAGTTAAACCCACTGGTTATGATAAAGTGTTAGAATGTATCAAGAAGAGAGTAGAATGAAATGAAAAAGAGTATATACATTACTTACTGAACGATTAACGAATGTGAATTGAAAAATGAAAACCGCATCATGGCATGCAGGATGCTAATAGAAGTGCACTCATAAAGCAAGCATGGACAGAAGTAAGAGATTTCACGAAATGGATAAGAATAAATGTGATAATGCATATCACATTTTTTACCCATTTACATTTTTCCCATGTTTTCGGTCATTTTAATCGTTTTCTTCCCCCATTTTGTTGTTTTTTTATTTTCTTGTGCATTCCACGTTTTCCCCGCGTTCCCCCGTTAAATTTCGCACACTTTACGATATCAAAATATGACTTATTCACTTTTCCCATCGTTTAACTTTTTGTCACTTTTTCAAGCGTCGATCCAATTTTTTGCATCTTCTTGTCGGCCATTAAAATGGCGTAGCGTCCCCTTCCCTTCGTTGTTTGGGCGCCAAACGCACTCATTGGTTCCCGCGCATCACCGCGTACCCGGATCTGATCGCTCATTTGCTGATTCATTTTTCCACCCCACTTCACTCTACTTGCTGCTCTCGGTCCGCTCGGTCGCATTTTCTGCGGCTCGGGTTTTTGTTCTACGATGGCGATAATGAAGCATCGGTGCACGGCGTCTGGGGACGGCCGTTGCTCGCCGCAAAATCGTTAATAACCTCAACATGAGGTGAACGTTTCATTTTTTCATATATGTTTAAAATATATTAATCAAGACCGTACTTCGTCGCAGCTGAAGATGAGTGCATTGATGATCCATCACCTGTTTGAATGATGGCGTCCGATGGCGGCACGCAGAGTGCACCTGAATCGTCCCCTTAATGTAACTACTTCTTCGATGATCTACATACCATGAGGTGACGGCATGGATCCGCAATTACCTTGAAAGTATCCTGATTCCTTTTTAAGCGTGGGACGATCTCAACGTTGTCACCATGGCGATTACAGCCTGCACCATTTTCGTCTCAACGTACATCGGCCTGCAACGGACATTTTTTTTTATCAAAAGCCATCCCTCGATAACATCCCACCATATTCATAGCGAACTGTACGTCCTTCGTCCATTTCAATTTAAATATTCCACGGACCTCTGGGGGACTTAAAATTTTCTTTTTTTTTTCTCTTTTTTTTTCTTTTGCTTTGCCAGTGTATGTGATAATGCATATCACATTTTTTACCCATTTACATTTTTCCCATGTTTTCGGTCATTTTAATCGTTTTCTTCCCCCATTTTGTTGTTTTTTTATTTTCTTGTGCATTCCACGTTTTCCCCGCGTTCCCCCGTTAAATTTCGCACACTTTACGATATCAAAATATGACTTATTCACTTTTCCCATCGTTTAACTTTTTGTCACTTTTTCAAGCGTCGATCCAATTTTTTGCATCTTCTTGTCGGCCATTAAAATGGCGTAGCGTCCCCTTCCCTTCGTTGTTTGGGCGCCAAACGCACTCATTGGTTCCCGCGCATCACCGCGTACCCGGATCTGATCGCTCATTTGCTGATTCATTTTTCCACCCCACTTCACTCTACTTGCTGCTCTCGGTCCGCTCGGTCGCATTTTCTGCGGCTCGGGTTTTTGTTCTACGATGGCGATAATGAAGCATCGGTGCACGGCGTCTGGGGACGGCCGTTGCTCGCCGCAAAATCGTTAATAACCTCAACATGAGGTGAACGTTTCATTTTTTCATATATGTTTAAAATATATTAATCAAGACCGTACTTCGTCGCAGCTGAAGATGAGTGCATTGATGATCCATCACCTGTTTGAATGATGGCGTCCGATGGCGGCACGCAGAGTGCACCTGAATCGTCCCCTTAATGTAACTACTTCTTCGATGATCTACATACCATGAGGTGACGGCATGGATCCGCAATTACCTTGAAAGTATCCTGATTCCTTTTTAAGCGTGGGACGATCTCAACGTTGTCACCATGGCGATTACAGCCTGCACCATTTTCGTCTCAACGTACATCGGCCTGCAACGGACATTTTTTTTTATCAAAAGCCATCCCTCGATAACATCCCACCATATTCATAGCGAACTGTACGTCCTTCGTCCATTTCAATTTAAATATTTTTGTCATGTTGCGCGCGTTTAATTTTGTCAAATTATACGAAAACCAAAGAGAAAGCGATTTTAGGCCGTGGAAGTGGAAGCATCGCTGCCGCGCATAACCTCAGACCAACGACTGCCTTGAATGCCCAAGAACAAAAATTTAAAAGAGACTTACCCGGGGGTGGTGTTTGTTGACGATAGAAAACACAAAATTAATTACCACACATTCTTTATTCTACGTTACTTCCAAGCAGACATGAAGACAGGCACTAGGCATGGTGATCACCAGAACATTTCACTTAGTATAAAAAAAAACAAATGCGAGGAATACAGACTTAAGAGTTCATGAATGGAGCTGGGTTTTGTTGCTAAGTTCGTTAACGATCAAAAAAAGGTAGAGTTCTCGCGGAGGGTGGTGGAATATTTAAATTGAAATGGACGAAGGACGTACAGTTCGCTATGAATATGGTGGGATGTTATCGAGGGATGGCTTTTGATAAAAAAAAATGTCCGTTGCAGGCCGATGTACGTTGAGACGAAAATGGTGCAGGCTGTAATCGCCATGGTGACAACGTTGAGATCGTCCCACGCTTAAAAAGGAATCAGGATACTTTCAAGGTAATTGCGGATCCATGCCGTCACCTCATGGTATGTAGATCATCGAAGAAGTAGTTACATTAAGGGGACGATTCAGGTGCACTCTGCGTGCCGCCATCGGACGCCATCATTCAAACAGGTGATGGATCATCAATGCACTCATCTTCAGCTGCGACGAAGTACGGTCTTGATTAATATATTTTAAACATATATGAAAAAATGAAACGTTCACCTCATGTTGAGGTTATTAACGATTTTGCGGCGAGCAACGGCCGTCCCCAGACGCCGTGCACCGATGCTTCATTATCGCCATCGTAGAACAAAAACCCGAGCCGCAGAAAATGCGACCGAGCGGACCGAGAGCAGCAAGTAGAGTGAAGTGGGGTGGAAAAATGAATCAGCAAATGAGCGATCAGATCCGGGTACGCGGTGATGCGCGGGAACCAATGAGTGCGTTTGGCGCCCAAACAACGAAGGGAAGGGGACGCTACGCCATTTTAATGGCCGACAAGAAGATGCAAAAAATTGGATCGACGCTTGAAAAAGTGACAAAAAGTTAAACGATGGGAAAAGTGAATAAGTCATATTTTGATATCGTAAAGTGTGCGAAATTTAACGGGGGAACGCGGGGAAAACGTGGAATGCACAAGAAAATAAAAAAACAACAAAATGGGGGAAGAAAACGATTAAAATGACCGAAAACATGGGAAAAATGTAAATGGGTAAAAAATGTGATATGCATTATCACAATAAACTATATTGTTCTACTTCCATTCATGAAGACAATGTTGTAGACTACACACAATGAGATCCAAAATTGTCGTTGTTGCCAAAAATTAGTGGTTTTTCTGCCTCGGGAAAAGGCGGTGTAAGAAAACCATTGGTGTCTATAAAAATAGATTCTGCAGGTCAGCTATTGAAAAAAAGCCATTGAAATTTCCAAAAATGAAACTTTCAAAATCAAACTCAGTGACTGTACAGATCCAGGAGACCCTCATGCAAAGAACATTTTACATCCTAAATATTGCTGGACAAAACATGTATTTAATGTTTTACGAAAAAATTGCGATACTGATGTAGTAACAAAGTCACAAGACTATTTCTAATAAAGCAACAGATGTAGAATTTCTGTGTGCATTAAATGAATTTCTTGATCAGGGAAATGTTACTACAATAGCAGACCTTGAAATGAATTATCAGTCAATTGCAAATAAAAATTTAGGAAAAAATAAAACGCGAAAAGAAATTAAAAATCTCATTCAAGAAGAAATTGATGACGCTATATTTAGTAATCCATAAAGTGCAAATGAGTCGCAACGCTTATCTTTAAAGGAAACTGCAGATAGAACCCTATCTAATGCAGAAGATTATTTTATAGATATTGGAAAAAACATAATTATCTTTAAAGCTGCAAACATTTTACGCAAAGCAGTTTTATTTGATCAGAAATGGACATTTACAGGATATTTTGAAAAGAATCAGATAGTTGATGCCATTCCAATCGAAGTTGATCAGTTTTTTAAATAGTGCTGCAACGAAAAATTCGAAATTAATTCTATTTCTGCGGTGCAGGACAATATCGTGCTGAATAAAGCTTAAAGACTGTCACACATATTCATGTATATTAAAATACTGTCTCCGTACCAAGCTTCGAAAGAAACTGTTCATTGACATGGCCGAGATATGCCTTTGCAAGTTGGTGTTGGCCTTACTATGTACTCTGTTACCCGAAGCAAATATATAATTGATTTTTTACATAAACTAGGTGTTTCGATTGATTATGCTAAAGTTCTACGTTTGGAAACATAGATAGCAAATGGGTTAATAAGGCGCATGGATGATAGTGACGGGATGTATATTCTTCCTGATTTGAAAAAGGCAAGATTTTTATTTTGTGCTGCAGATAACATTGATTTCCTTGAAAACACATCTTATGGGAAGATTACTTTGCATGGCATTGTAATAGTATTTTATCAACAGAAAAAAAGACTCGGATAAACAAATTCCACTTTCTCTTACCATACCTTCAGCATCCCGTTCCCTTTCGACATTACCTCAGTCCCTGACTGAAATAACGTCCTATAAAATTGCAAAGACAAGTAAGCCCAAATGTTCAGCATATGGCGAAGCATTAAAATATAAGAAAACACAAAGAGAGATATTAAAGGCATTATGATAGCATTAGCACTATAAAAAAAACTCAAGAAATATTAGGACTCCATGCTCTATCAGGATGTGATACAACAGGTTCACTTGCTAAGAAGGGAAACCATCTTTTTGAAAAATTATAAGACGGCATAAAAATACTCTTGATGCTATGAGTCATCTGGGGTCAACCGAAAAATTTAATGCAAATAATAAAGTTGCTATTGAAGGACTTATTTGCTCCTTTGTATATGCCGCTGACCAAGATTTCAGATATTGGAGAACTTCGTTGGTTCATGTTTTCCAAGCAGTAGGCTCAAAATGTAATTTTGCCTCTTATAAGAACATCTTTGTCCCCATATATTTTAAGAGCGCATTATCAGGTATTAGAGTGGCGTCTTACTGACCAGCAACACCCGAATTCACCATCACCGTTAGACTTCGGATGGGAAAAGAAAGACAACTTCTATGCTCCAGTTATGTGTACTTCCTTGTGCATCTGAATATATCTTGAAATTAGTTCGATGCAGCAGCGTAAAGGGCAAATGCATTGTTTCATGCAAATGCAAATCTTAAAACATTGCATGCACTGAACTTTGTATGTGTGGAGGTGATGAGGACTTATGTGAAAAGCACAGCCAACAAAATATTGATGATACTTTAAGTAAGACCTGTTTGTTTACTTTTAAATCTATATTTTTGAATTAAAATAAGAGTTTAAATTATTTATTATTTAGAGCACAAAAAATGTAAATAATAAAATTGTCATTGCTTCCAATATTAAGTAACGGAAGTTGTAAATTTTTTCTACATTTAAAAAAAAATGCTTCTTATAACCCCAAAAATACGTATATTGCAAATAATTTTACAGGTTTTTGGAATAATAAATTTGATTTTTATCGTACAAGCTTTCCAAAATATTTTTAACTGCTAGTGTTTACTAAAAAAAGTTCATAAAATCTATATCGAAAATCAAAAATAACAAAATAATTTATTTTATACAGATAATTTGTTTTTAAATTTGAAATATAATAGCATTAAAATATTAAATATATAATAAAAGTTGAAAACATTTCATAATATGCCTTAAAAATGAGTCAATTTTCATCAATATCTAGTGCAGCCGCCATCTTGGATTAATGACGTCACACAGGCAGTCTGACACAAATTCAAGCAAAACACCCGGTGAGGCATAGTTATATAGGCCATAAGGAATGCATTAGAATTGGTCTCACAATTTCCTCACGAAATTTCCCACGGAGGGTCTTTTACCCTAAGTACGCAACTGGACTAACCTGTTAACCGATAAATTCTGAGAAGTATAAAGCTTGGCTCTTGGAAAATCTTACATTTTTCTTTTGCTCAAAATTGGTTACTAACACAATAATTCTGAAGCAACAGAATGGTGTATTGTGTCATTGTCATTGTTTAGCATTCGACAGGGCCGGCTCTAGCAGTTCTGCCTCCGTGGGCGATATTGAGAAGTGCCGCCTCCCCCCCCCCCCTTTGAATAATAATAAAAATTAATAATATAAAATAATAATCTATATACATTAATAGCTACTTCTGTATGTAAGGATTTCCGGGGTAATCTTTAAAACTGCTGGACCGATTTTAACTATTTTTTCGCCATAGATAGTTACATTCTCGGAAGAGACATAGGCTATAATTTATTCCTAAAAAACTTACTTTAAAAAAGTTATTATGGAAAACAGTAAATTTCATGTGATTTCCCCATTAAATTTTTAAATATTAAACCCATTGTTACAAAAAATCGTTGCAATATCGAACAGCAATATTAATAGTAATTATAATGAAAATTTTGAATCAAGGCTTCTCCGGAGTAAGCATAAATTTAAAGTTATTTAAATATTTGGAAACTACTTTTTGCACTCTTTGGGAAACATAGTAGAGACTTTTGTGTGTGTGTGTGTTTTCAATTTTTTCAAAGAGAAGTCAGCAATGAAATTTTAGGTCGTCAGCCATGAAAAAATGCCAATTGGAAACTTTTCAAGGCATCTTGCAACACTGTGCGCATTAAGGAGCGCCATTGCAAATTAATTATCCTTCTCCTATAGTTAATTAGCAAAGCAGTGTGTTCAAGGAGAGAAACAACTTTTCCCCCCTATTTTTGGTGCATTTTTATGCATAAAATGGAAACGAAACCTTCGTCGAAACTTCGACTTAAAAGTAGTACAGATATACAGTCGAGTCCCAACTTACGTAAAAAGGATGCGTTCCAAGACTCCTCGCGTAAGTCGAAATTTCGCGTTGTGGAAAACTATATGCATATAATTTTTCTAAAGCATACCAAATTCTTTTAGACACTTATAAGACACTCCTCAGACTGCTCTAAAGCATTCCTTAACTATACACCACAGTTTCTTTTACAAAGAACTGAACTTTTACTGCATTAAAAAAAAAAAAAAAAAAAAAAAAAAACTTATTCAACATGAAATACTTTAAGATGCACAAAATGAATAACGAATGGGAATGAAAGACATAAAATAAAACAACACGGTACTCACAGCATGTACTAAAATTAAAATGATTCTCTATAATAGTACTGTACTGTACAGTTACAGTAGATACAGTAACAATATTTAAGAGTTAAAAAATGCAGATAGTGATGATTATGCTCCATGATCAGATCGTTATTTTTATCTGATACATTTTTAAACACGGTTGCTTCAACTTTTCTTTAATAACGTTTCAATTTGCGGCAACATCTCCTCTTCCTGACCTCTTTATACCACAATACAAGAGCAATTTCCATTTTCATAATATTTACTTTACTTAGACTCTGCAAGCTTCAATATTGACACTAAGTTCGGAACTTTTACGGGTATCTTTTTTATTTTAACTTTTAACTGTACGAATGGAAGATTCACTCATACTTATTGTCGCGTTGCTGTCGACGTTTTGTAGTTGTTTAAGCATATCGAGAATCTTAGCCTTTTTTTTAAATTTTTTTTATCAAAAACTTTCTTTTTCTTCACTGTTCACAAACTTAAGATGAAAGTGACATTAAGGTTCCATTATATTTCATCAACTTTTGTAGTTAGAATGAAAAAAATGAAAGATGTTGAGTGGTTATTTGATGCACTAGACTAGTTTGGTGTTTGAACTTTGGCTGTCAGTGATGCTTAAAGGGATGTAATAACATTCACGAAATCAATACTCAGTAGCCAATAACGAAGCTGATACTTCCTTCCAAAAATATTCGTGTTGTGGACGAAAAATTCGCGTTATCTCTAAAATTTGTTACTCGTGAAAAATTCGCGTTATAGCCATTTCGCGTGAGTCGAATCGCGTTGTAGTGGGAGTCGACTGTATAGACAACTTTGTATTAAAAAACCAAATCATTTTAGAACCGAATAAAAACTTCGAGATAAAGGAATAATCGGGTTATTACGCTTCGAGTAAACGAGAGTTGATTGTATTTTTAAATCACGTTTATGATTAAGTAGGTTCTTTAACTGAAAATCTTGTTTGAGAATACACCACACTATCAAACATAACCAGGCCTGATATGAAATTAGGGGAAGCACGATCTCATTTCGGGGGCACCCCCCCTCCCCCCCCCACTTTTTGGTTTGAGGATTTTTTTTATTTTTTTTGAAATTCTATGCACATTGATACATAACTCATCAGTGCTACTAGTAGAGTATTTACAAAAGTGACCCATCAGAATTCAGTAAAGTGTTATTGTCGTAACTGGGTCCACACGTGGTCACCCCACACTGACAGATTTGTTTTTCAACTTTTAGCCACCATGCTCAACTATGTTTCAGAGGTTGTTTCACGTATATTTGGTTCTTATGTAAAATTAAACTTTTTGCAGTTGCGTCAGTGCTCACCGGAACAGCGATATGTTGTACGTTAACCACGTCAAGCGGACAGAGGAACGTTTTTCCGAAAAGGGAGAAGCATTCATATTGCGAACGCCCGTTAAGTGCTCACACAATAGAGAGAATCTTGTGGAGACCAATGAAATGCGACTCCCAACTGCACGGACGTGAGATATCTAGATTCTCGTCCCGTTGACGTGTTTCGTACAATACGGCTTGCTGTCATGGCAACGCCGGCCGAAAACTGGTTTTAGAGAGGAAAGTACGTCGGTGACGGGATGTGCGGACGCAGTGTGAATGTTGCATGAGGGTAGTAAGATGTTGAATCAGATTCAACACTTCTCAAAAGAAATTAAATGACACAAATGTGCATTATAACAGCGCTGAACCAAATCTCATTTTTGAAAACATAACTTGTGACCGCATTTTATTAAATGTATATTCATCCTATAATAATTCAACTCTTCCTCACATTTTTATTTAGCAAGTTCTAGCGTTGATAGTCTCTTTAAAAATGCAGTTAAAAGCAGAAACTGGAATTTTTAAGCAAAGTTTTTCAGTCATATTTGAGCCCCAAAAAATACTGAAGGGAAGCTCATGCTTCCTGAACCTTTTGGGTAATCAGGTCCTGAGCATAACACTGAATTAAATGTAAAATGATCATTAGCCAAAAATGCATAAAAATTCTTTAAAAGAAATGGTGTGCTGTTTAGATTTAGAAAATAGATAACGAGAGAGTAACATCCCAGCAATCAAAACAATTCATAGTTTATTATACACTTGATAAGAAATAAATTTGAAAGTTCAAAGCCTTATTTAATTATTTTCAACTAGTGGCACCCGCACGGCTTCGCCCGTAATAGAAAAATTAAAGGTCTTTTGGTTTGCCTGTATATTTACAAATAATGTATGGTGAATTTTCTCGCCAATTGGCTTGTACCGACGTTACAGTTCCACGTTATGATAATTTCGTATCTCGCCAATTGGCTTGTGCCCATGTTACGGTTCCACGTTATGATAATTTCGTAATTTATGATAGTTTTTTTCTTAAAATTGGAATAAAAAAGAACCACATCGAATTTTCGAAAAATCGCTTCGAGGTGCACACCCCCATGCTACAAACTAACTTTGTGCCAAATTTCATGAAAATCGGCCGAACGGTCTAGGCGCTATGCGCGTCACAGACATCCAGACATCTAGACATCCAGACATCCTGACAGAGAAACTTTGAGCTTTATTATTAGTAAAGAAGATAAAGATAAAGAAGATAAAGATGACTCCATAACAATTAAAATTATTAGCACAACAATTAAAAGCACTTGCATTTCTCTAATATTTTAGTACTTGGTTGTATAGTTTTGCCAAGTCATTCTAACTTTGTAAGAAGCTCCCGTTAAAAAAAAAAAAAAAATACTACAGATTTCTGATTGCAACATTTTCCCCCCCATTACAAGTAGTACAGGAAACGAAAAAGAAAAAACATATTAACAGTATGCAATAGATGTAAGATAAAAGCAAGCAATAACAAAAGAATTACCAAAATACTGAATTTGGGATTAAATAATTACCAAGATAATAAAGCATGCGATTCACAAATAAAGGAAATTTATCTCAAACAAGGCGTTATCGAAACGTTAGAACCACGATTTTTGTTTTTTTGATAAAGATGTAGCAAGGAACTGAATTCGGCTCATTTTAACTAGTGATGTTCCAGATATCCGTATCCGCGGATATCTGAGGGAAAATAAAGATCCGTATCCGTTACGTTTTTGACGGATCTTAAACAAATCATTTCTATTCTAAAAATTTTTAAATATTTGAATAAAAGACTTAAATTCCATTTAAATTAAGTTTTATTCCCTGTTTAAATTATGAGGTATCATTTCAGAAGCCAATTTGTACCCCCCCCCTCCCCCGCCGTTGCAAAAAGGAAGGAGAAATAAGTTTTAAAAGTGTGTATCAGTATGTCTTTTTGTGGCATCGTAGCTCCTAAACAGATGAACCGATTTTGATAGTTCATTTTTCGTTCAAAAGGTGACTTGATCGAAAGTGTTCTTAGCTTAGCCTCGGTTTTGTAGAACTTTAATTACCGGAGATATTAATTAAAAACCGATTTAACGTTTTTCACAATTATGGTAGTAAAAATTTACCCGTACGTTAAAAATGTTGGCCCTAATTGAAAGAACGAAGTTTTCTACATTTGATATTTATTTGAAACTTCCAACTTATATACAGTAGGAGCTATAATCTTGTTGAGTGAACTTTAAATGCAATTCTAAGCCTTTATACGCGTGATTGGTAGCGATTTCATAGTCGGAAAATAAGGAGAAAAAGCTTAATGATTTAAAATTTTTATCTGCTGTCAGTTCATATTTGTAAACAAATGTGTGTTCTGACCCGCGAAATTCATCTTAATATGAGGTCGGCTCTCTGGGACATGTTTTTTTTTTTTTTTTAATGTTTAATTTAATATTAGTTTTAGTTATTGGTTTTGGGGTTTCTGTTATTCTTCATTTTTGTTTTTCTCGGCATCCTTTAAAAAAAGTGAGACTAAATTTTCTATTTACTGTTTGTAAAGATGTTCCCGGCTCTGTTTTTCGTCGGTCGGAGAAGTTCGGTGGATTGGGTCAGCGCTGCATTTATGCTGAAATAAAATGGGGAAAATTATTTCTAGCCTGTCCAGTAGCAGCTTTAAACTCTTGCTCCTGTATCCTACATCTACCGAGTAAGCTAGAAATAATTTTTCACATTTCACCTAAGCATTAATGCAGCGCTGACCCATTCCTTCCAACTCTCCCTCAATTTTGACGGAGATTTCTTTGAAGAGTAAATCATAGTCTTGATTATATTTTTGCCGCGGTTGACATTTTTTGAAGAAACTGCCATTATTCTGACGGGAATACCTTCCGTAACAAATTTTACATTTGGATAGTTGAATTGGGTAAAATAAATTTTGAGATCCGTATCCGTATCCGCGGATCTTGACACTAATGATCCGTATCCGTATCCGCGGATCTACTTATTTAACGATCCGGCACATCACTAATTTTAACCTTCACCCTTCTCCCTCGCATTCGGTAGAAAGTTTAAAATTCAAGGTTTGTAACTTCATTTTCCCAAATTTTCAAGGTTTCCAATTACTTATAAATGAAATTATTTTTTTTTCAAGTACTTTTCATTTTTCAGGAACGAATCAAGAGTAGGGTGGCTCCCGATCAAACGGGACACTAAGCTATATAGCTTGTTTCGCTTATATACATAAATGCAGCCCTTTGCTGGATCCGCGATTATCTGATCCTCTAAAACAAATCAGTGATTCTCAATCTACGAACAGCTAGAGAAAGTTAATTTATATTATTTTTATAGTTGTAATTAAATTTATTAAGTTAAATTTTTGAATTTATTTTATTTCATTCCATATTGTTACAAATTCTGTAAATAGTAATTATTTTTGTGATTAATTTGTCGTAATCTAGCTAAATTTGGCGTTTATTAATTTATCTTTCATCTAAAATTATTGTAGCAACGTAACTTGTAAATAGTTTCTTGTAATGAATATACAGCCCCCGTACATTCGGCTGAAGTGTACGATACCCCTATTCTTTTTCTTTCATTGATAAAATTTGTGAATGAAATATAGTGTAGAACGGTGTAGCATTTTCTGGAATAGTTGAGAGGTCTCTTTCGGTGTGTATAAAAGCCGTTACGCAGGATAAAAAGTTAGTTTCGATTGAGAATTTGTACTGAGAGTGTATTAGCTCTGTTTATTGCGAGGCTTTTCGCTGTGTTGTTTTTCGTATTTGGAAGTAAATACGTGTGTAACCAATGAGTTTACGGTGTTGTGTGATATTTGCTTAATTGCTGATGATTAATTTAGCAGTTGTTGACGATCTTTCCTGTACATAGTGTAAATAAATTTCCTGTGTTTCCCTCAAGAACTGTGTCGTCCTTTCAAGAAAGTTGGAAGTCGCACCGGATCCGTTACAATATAAAATTGTTGTGAAGATATTATTTCTATCGTATATGGTTTGCATAGGATTGAAATGGAGACCAAGTGGTCCCCACTGGTAGGTAGGGCGTCGGACTCGGAGCTGAAGGGTCCGGGGTTCTATCCCAGGCGGTCTAAGATCTTCCATCTTCGTTAATGGTCACTGGGGCGCGTTAAATATGCCGTGGTCTCAAAGTCCTTCAAATGAATCAATGCCTCGGGGGGTGCTGGGCCGGAGAATGCTCGGTTTCTATTCTGGATCAAAAAATCAGAGCTGTCTTCAGGCCCCCATCTAACCGGTTAAGTAATAGTGGTAGGTACGGGGGGGGGGGGGGTCTCTGAAGTGAAGGATAATGAAAAGGTTGAGAATCATTTCTCTAAATTACGGGCTGTAATTATTTTTCAAAAGCGAATACTTTCCGATGCCTTGGGTTCTGCTCCCCCCCCCCCCTGTAAAAAATAAATATATCTGTATAAATAAAGCAAAGAATGCAGCAAACTTTCGGTTAGCCGCGGAACAATGTGGCACGATAACCGCGGATAAGTGAAAACCGCGGATAGTCCGAGTATTTGGTAAAAAAGGATACTAGTGTATGCAAAAGCTAAAAAATATGAATAGCACTCACAAATACAGTTTCATTATAAATTAAGTTTAATTACATAAAAATATATGTAACGATAGAAACGAACAATAACACTATCAAAGGTTTAAAAAACATCTTATGACCGTTAATAAGAACTACAAAAAAAGGGAAAATAAACGCGGATAATCCGAACAGCTGATAATCCAAGCGCCGATAATCGGTAGTTTACTGTATATATGTGTGCATATACTATATATAAATATGTGTGTGTGTTTGTGTGTATGTTCCCTCTATCCTCAAACAAATCCAGTTTATGTCGGATCTCGACCAAATTTGGCAGGGAGGTACTTGGGCACCTGAGAAGGAACGGGCGCGGGGGGGGGGGGGGGGTCGAACACCAAAAAAGAATCGAACCGTTCAAATAATTATCCGATTAGTTTGATTTTAACGCCACTCGTATGCCCGCCAGGGCCTGATTAACGCACGGTCCGGCGGGTCCACGGACCTGGGCACCACAAATATAGGGGCACTAAAATAGCCTAAATTAACTTACTTACTTAGTTTTTTTCTGTTCCCGTGAACGTTCCTTTTAAGCGTTGAAAAGAATCGAAAATCGTTTTTGAAGCTGCGTTTCTCAGGATAATTTACAGGCGTTTTCCTTATTGACCATTGAAAATTCTTTGACTTCAAAATTAGATTTCGATGATGTGATTGACACATTTGCCTCTGTTAAAGACAGAAAGAAGCGTTTTTAAAGCTTGATGTCCGAATTAGTTACTTTTTTTTTTTTTGCTATTTTTGCAGTTTTAAATTGTTTTTTTAACTCATTTTCACCTCAAGGTAAGGCAATTTTAACTATGTGACTATCAAGTGTAACGTATTAAAATCCCAGGTTTCTGTAGTAATGTGTAGGATTCTAATATATTAGGTTTCTAGTATAAAACATTGACTTTAAAACTGAGATGATTTTCTCAGTGGGGGGGCTGGGAGGCACCATCTTCTTTTCAGGACCTGGGCACCAGTTGGTCTTGGATATCGGACCCTGATGCCCGCGAAAGATTCTCATAGAGTTCATTCACTTCCTTCGAGTTTAAAAGGGAAAAAAATGCTGTAACATCACCGGGAAAATATTAAAAAGCATCATTAAGCCTAATGGAACAGAAATTTTGTGTCGGAAATTTATCGTTTGCGCGATCTCATTTTAAATTAGCGTAAAAACAATTCAGAAGGTTGTCCTTTATTCTTTTTTTTTTTTCCTCGACTGTGGCTAAGTGGCTAAATGAAATTTTGTTTTTGTTTTGAGGCAAAAATATCCCTTTTTGATTATTATTTGGCGATTTAGCTTTTTTCTTTTTGTCTTTTTTGTTTTTGTACTGGCTGCAGAAGATGATGAGTAAGGTTGCGTTTCATTTATTCGGGAATTTTTTATTTGCCGTTTTCTTTCTTTAAGAATGAATATTTTGACGGGAACTTTCACAGTATTTTTTTTCCCTCTAATTGAAGCCTGGTTGTTGAACATGCATTACAAGTAAATAAATAAAAAAGACATTCCTCTTGGTAGAAATGCGCGCGTAATTTTCATTTTACAGCAAAAGCTATGGCGTCATAGTTAAAGATATTTTTTGCCACGAAAAGGAAATATTGACCAAATAAATGAAGAATTTGGCTCCCAGCCTAATTCAATTAGTTTTCTTTCTATACTCTCTTCTCTCGCGCGTGGAGGCTTTCCGAAACTGAAACCTGCGAAGTAACGTCAGAAGGGGAAGGTGTTGAGTCACTTTCCGGTGAACCGCACTTTCAGATATATTGGGCTAAATGGGTAGGTAATTTTTTCTCACTCCTTATACAGTTGAACTCGCTTAAAACGAGCTCTGATTTAACGAAAACCCGGATTTAGCGAGAAAATCCGAGATACTTGTTTGGTTTAATTTTAAATCTATGGGAGCATACCTCGCTTTTAGCGAGCAAACCCCGCTTAAAGCGGGCAATATTTCTGTGATTCATAAAATTTCTGTTGACTTCCAGCTAAATTTATTCTTTTTTGAGAAAATTTTCCTTAACATTTAGAAGTCAATCGATAGTTAGTGATAAATCATAAATCCTGAGAACAAGCACTGATAGCAACTTTTTTAATTTGTGGTGTAAAGAAGCATTTTAAAATTATGTATATGTGTGTGCATGTGTATTCTTCAACAAGCAACAATAAAATAAAAAATTTAAAAAAAAGAAAAAAAAACGACTGAGTCGCAATTGTAGAATCAAGAGGGAAAATTGAAAATCCTTTCAAAAGGATTTTAGGATTAAAGGATTTTAATAAAATATTAAAGATCAATGTCAAGAATTTTATTTGCTACTCGTGGTACCCGCACGGCTTTGCCCGTAGTTTAAAATTAAAAGGTCATTCGGCTCGTTTGTATATTTACAAATAATGGATGACGAATTTCTCCCCAATTGGCTATGTTCATTCGCTCTCCCATTCCAAGTCATGATAATTTCGTAATTTACTCGTCCGTCTTATGATAATTTTGCTCCGGAAAATGTTCTTAAAATGGAAATAGAAAAAGAACAAAATCGAATTTTTGAAAAATCGCTTCGAGGTGCACATTCCTACAAACTACCTCTGGACCAAATTTTATGAAAATCGGCTGAACGGTCTAGGCGCTCTGCGCGTCAGAGATCCAGACATCCTACAGACATCCTCCAGACAGAGAGACTTTGAGCTTTATTATTTGTAAAGATTAAATAGAAACTGGCAACAGATAAAAATTTTAAATCAATGCTTTTGATTTCCTTGTCGTCTAACAATGAATTCGTTATCAATCGCGTGAATAAAGGCTTAGCCGTTATTGAAATCTGCTTTGAAAAAAGGTTATAATTCGAATTCTACGAAACATGGAAGTTCCAAACACCTTCTATCAGACGCGCAAAAAAATTCTCTTTATTTTGGTATTAAATTTTAAATTTTTAACTGCTTTCACTACAAAAATCTCGAAAAACCTTTTAGAGGTACTTAATTAATATCTTCGTTAATTAATATCATTCAAAGATGCAACCTAGCTAAGAACACTCTCGATCAGCTCTCCTTTCGAACAATTTTTTTTTTTTTTCAAAATCGGTCCACCCGTTTAGGCGCTAGAGTGCCACAGACAGACACACAGATACGTCAAACTTATAACCCTCTAACTTTATGTGTCGAGGGTAAAAAACAATGACAAAAGAAACAGATATTCAGACAGTTCAAAGCAAATCATCCAATCTTTGGCACTACACCAGGGGCGTAGCTAAGGGGGGGGTTTTGGGGACAAAACCCCCCCCGAAAAGTTAGTCTCAAAAAAAAAAGAGGAAAAGAAGAGAGAAGAGAAAGAAAAAAAAAAGAAGAAAAGGAAAAAATTCCAAGCGATTATACATATATATATATATATATATATATATATATATATATATATATATATATATATATATATATATATATATATATATATATATATATATATATATATATATATATATATATATATATATATATATATATATATATATATAAAAGAAGTAACCCCCCCCGAAAGTCGGGTCTAGCTACGCCACTGCACTACACAGAGATTAAAAAGAAGAAAAAAAGCGATTTTGATGGATTTTCATGATTTTTCCCCGAACTCGTTTTTTACGAGCACTCGGTTATAACGAACAAATATCGTGGTCCCTTTGCGCTCGTTACAACCGAGTTCAACTGTATTTCTCTTAACAAATATCTTCAAGAAAAGTTGGCTCTTGAATGTAAATGTTTTCAATCGTAATCTTAGTAGAACGATTCATGTTACCTTCTCAACCTTGAAAGCTGTTCGTTTTCAATGGGTATGTAAGTTGATCTCTCGTAGCCTTTGGTCAGAATGTATATCTCGTATCGTATCACATACGCAAGTTCAAAACTTTTCACTTTCGGTCAAACTTGGGTTTATAAATCAGGCTGTATGTTTTAGTAAAAGGGTTTCATGGGGGAACTATCATAACATGAAACATGACAAGTTGGCGCAAAATTTCCCATTGTTGGAATTACAATGACCATTTTTACTCTTATAATTTTTTTATTTCAGTGGAACATTTGTTGTTTTTTAATGAATTGATGAGGGGGCCTCGCCCCCTCTTCGTTTCGCTCGCCAATCCCCCCTCCCCTGCCATCTACGATGGCTCAATGCCGCCTGCATCGATTTTTTAATGATTTTAATGCTTTTACCCGGTTGTTCTAAGACCCCTATATATATACGAGCCGACGTATCAGCTTAAGATTAAACATTTTGGATCAGAGCGCGTGTTTGAGTGGTTGTCTTTTCTGGCGAGTTATCGCGTTTGGTGATTGTTCATCGTGAGCAATTATTAGCGGCACATATAAATTGTTATTAGCGGCACACCTGAATTGTTTATTAAATAAAATATTATTTTCGGCAAATTTGGCGAAATCCGAAACTTTGCTGTGGTAACCCTAGCAGCGTAGCAATGAAAAATCTGATCCAAAATCGCAATCTATATAGCGGCTCTAGGTTGTTCGGGCCCTTGAAATTTAATGGAGAGAGACAGAGTGGCAGGGCCGTATGAAAGGGGGTGATTTATAGGGCTCAAAACCCCCTCCGAAATTTTTCATCCAAAAAATGCTTTCCATTATTTATTTATTTATATTTTTCTATTTATTTTTTGGTGACAAAAATAATATTGTTGTTAATATTATTATTTCAATTTCATTTGTGAAATGAAATTAGTATGACAGAAAAATTTTACGAACTCATTGTGTGTTTATGATAGTTTATTGTAGTTGTTGAGAAATTCATTTATCATGTAACAATATGGCGTTTTGTAAGAACATCCCCTCCTTCCACTTAGATAACCTATTGTAACAAAAGTCAATAGAATACACATTAACCCAAATTTGATAGAGCATATAAATGTTTCGAAGAATGTGTTTGGTAAAACCCCCTCCGAAACAAAAGTCTGGTTACGGCCCTACCTTGTACCTACCACTATACGTAAATTAAACCAGTTGGTAAATTAAACCCTAAAAACAGCTGTTTTTTGATCCAGACCAGGAGCCGAGCAATCTCTGGTCCAGCACCCTCTCAGGTGTTGATTGGAATGGGAACTTCGAAATCTCTTTGTGATCACCACATATTTAACATGTCCCGGTCACCAGAAACGAACATGGTGGATCTTTGACAGGCTGGTGTCGAACCCGTGACGGCCCTGCAGAGTGGAATGGCTTCCCCTGGATGTCTTGTATCCAACGGTACCAGTTTGACCTGGTAAACATTAACAGTCCGGATCAGATATGGTTATCGAGACACACACAGACAGACGCGCTTATTTGGCATATTATTTTACTTTTAAACGGTTTTATTCAATTACTAGTGGTACCCGCACGGCTTTGCCCGTAATAGAAAAATTAAAAGGTCTTTTGGTTCGCATGTATATTTACAAATAATGTATGGTGAATTTTCTCGCCAGTTGGCTTGTATCCATGTTACAGTTCCACGTTATGATAATTTCGTGTCTCGCCAATTGGCTTGTGCCCATGTTACGGTTCCACGTTATGATCATTTCGTACATTACTCGTGCATCTTATGATAATTTTTTTCTTAAAATTGGAATAGATAAAGAACCACATCGAATTTTCAAAAAATCGCTCCGAGGTGCACACCCCCATGCTACAAGCTCACTTTGTGCCAACTTTCATGAAAATCGGCCGAACGGTCTAGGCGCTATACGCGTCACAGAGATCCAGACATCCTACAGACATCCTCTGGACATCCAGACAGAGAGACTTTCAGCTTTATTATTAGTAAAGATTTTGCGGGTTTTTCCCTCTTCATTTTAATTTTAGTTTTGTTTAATGATTTGTTTCGTTTAAAAATTAAGTATTTAGTTTTTAATTTCAGCAACATTGTTTATGGTACCATTTGATAAACAAAAAGGCGCGTTGTTTTAATTAGTTTGGCGAAACTTTTAAAAACGTGCCAAGTCTTCCACGTGCTTGAATTGATTTTAGCCAAGAATTTTTGCTAAATTAGAAATCTTTATATATCCTGTTCTAATTAATTGAGAAAACTGGAACATCCTGTGCAGAAAAAAAAAAAAAAAACTTTCACACGGCATAGAATGTTATGGGGTGTGAGAAATCTTTTATGTCCTTATTTTAGGTATTTTATGTTAAATTTTACCTTAAAAAGTTATTTTCAAAAAAACTAATTCGAAGTTTAAGGGGGGGAAAAAAAGCTTCGAGGTGCAAACTCCCGGGGTCCGAAGTAATTTTGCACCAAATTTTAAGGCTATAGGTGTTATGGGGTCAACTGAACCCGGGACAATCTGACAACCGCCGACACAATTTCACGATTTCTTTTTCTTTACTTTTTTTAAACAATAGGGACTTTGTATTGTGTAGTCTTATGGGTTTTTCCTCTTCCATACAGTACGTGCAATGAAACTTTAAAGTTTTACGGTTAGCACGGTTATATAATTGGGGAAAAATATTTTCGTATTTTCACAGTACTACTGTGCAATTTAAATGGGGTTGTTTCCTTCAGTTATAAGTACTACTTTTAGTCACTGAAATTGATAGAACGAGTAAAAAAAATAACATGAACCCAGAAAATTTTTTGACTTTCCCAACAGTTATTTTTTAATTATTTTTTTTAAATGTCCGATTTTGAAAACAAGGCGTGGTCTTTATGACGTCACAAATGATGCGATTTGGCGCATCTTTCTACCACGTTTCCACGTTATGTTAATCAAGTAGCGAATTAAATATCGCGCTCTACGCTTGCTATCAACCCTATCGTTGCCAATACACGTGAGTAAAGATGCGAATTAAATATTTTTCTCTGTGAATGGCACACTGACTTGCATTTCATCATTTGTTATGTCACACACAAATGATGGTCACACGACAGAAACGTAAACAATAAAAGCGCACCGATTAAAGTAATTTTTTAAAAATATTAAACTTAAACAAATTATTTAAAAAATGGTGAGATCAATGTTTTTAAGCATGCTCTTTCAGAAAAAAAAAAAAAAAAAACTTTTAAAACTTTGGAAACGACCCCATTGCTTATAAGAAGCAAAATGGTGATTATAAATGAATGCACTGCAATAACCATGTTTTTAGTTTAGTATTTACAAGTCAATACTGTCTGACCACGGATTGTATGGAAAGACAAACATCCGTTTTACAACCGGAAATGGACGAATCTATTATTTTTTTACCGATGTCAGCTTTTGCAGAAGCAGAGTCTCATTCAAATGAGCGGAATACGCGCATCAAATTTTTGCTTTTCCCCCCTTATTCACATAGATTCGTCTTATCTGGACGTTTGAAAATTCCATGCAATCCGTGGTTGGACAGTATGTCTGATGGCGTATTGGAGTATGGTATGAGATTGAAGTTTTCGATCTTGGACCCTCCCCTTGCAAAATTCCTGTGTGCGCCACTGTTACAAACACTTCAATGTAATAGTATGTATGATTTGTATGCATATCATACATAGTTTTCATGTGAAAGAGTTTTCTTTGAAATATGGCGATTGTTCTGAAGAAAAGAATATTCAATCATGTAGACACTTGTGCTCTGCGAAATTTAAAATATTGTTTAAAAAATAAAGAAACAGAAAAAAAAAAGGGTTCTTTCGTTTACATAAAAATAAGCTAAAAAGTGGGTTTCCATTTGCAAGTTTAAAGTTGATGCGTATTTTACTATGAGGAAAAATATTTGCAATATTTAATCAAAGAAAGCAAAATTTAGGAAATACTAATGGTCTTACGTCGGAAAACTTAATTGTGTGATTTCACTTTTACACTTGTTTTAGTCCGGTCCCGATTTCAAGGAACTCATTAAAATTAAAAAAAAAACAAAACAAAAACAAATTATATTAATTTGAATTTTGCTATCTTGAATTCAATTTCAACATGTTTTTCGCAATCACGAGCGCGTGTGTGTATGAATGCGCGTGTGTTTGTGTAGGCGCATGTGTGTGGAGCGCGTGTGTGTGTGTATGTATGCATGTGTGTGCGTGTTGTGTATGCAGTGCTGTGTGTGAACGCGCGCGTGTGTGTGTATTAGGCGTTCGTGTTTGTGTCTGTGTGCAGGCATGAGTGTGTGTATGTGTGTAGGAGTGTGTGTTTGTGTCTGTGCGCAGGCATGAGTGTGTGTGTATGTGTGTGTAAGCGTATGTGTGTATGCGTGTGCGTGTAGGATATGGACGCAACCTGGAGACGGTTTTCGCAAGAGGAGCAGCATCGTGAGGCCGGTCGACGCTACGGTGGTGCTCAGGGCCCGACTAACTAAAAGTGAGGCCCTAGGCCCACAATAATTTCGAGGCCCCTTGAAGACTGATTTTTGGGGCCCCTTTGTCTATCACAGAATTATATAAATCATTTATCATGTGCATTCATGCCCTTCTAGGCATCTCGCTACTTGCTACTGGTAGAAGTAGTAAAAATTATCCTATAAGTAAGTTCATTTCCAACTAAAAAGTTGTTGTTTTTTAATTATTAAAAAAAAAATATATGTATTTTTTGCCTAGTTGTTGTAATGCTAAGCATAATTTTTTAAGTAATTTGGGGCTCCTTAGGAAGATGGGGCCCCAGGCCTAGGCCTAGTTGGCCTGTGCGGTAATCAGGCCCTGGTGGTGCTGGCAGAGGGTGCTGGCGGGAAAATAAAATGATAGGAATTCAAAACAGTCAAATAAGAACAATAAGCAATCGTGATTGCTCAAAAAAAAAAAAAAAAAAAAAAACCACACACACACACACATTTTCATTTTTTCCGTAACTTAATAAGAATGCGTAACATCCGAAACTTTCTTCGCCATGCATTATTCATCTCATCATTCTCCATAACACATTCTGTTCGGTAAACCAAAACGACCTATTTCGCGACGTCGCACGAGCGTATTCCTAGCGAGTTTCTGACCCTTCGGTAAAAACAACCCTTTTCTCTTGCCTCGCGGCGGGAAGTCAAGGACGGGTCGGGTCACTTCTCTCTGCTTACTTTTAAAACTAACTCGTCTTCGATCATTTCAAATTTGGGATTCTGTGATCGCGAAATCTCTTTTGTTTGGTGCCATGGCATCGGAGGATGGCAAGGAATACCATTTGCAAGACGTCCCCTTGCACGGTGAGGATATCGTTGCTGGAAGCGAGCAGATCGAATCGGATTCGAATACCACGTGTTGTGCCCCAGGTAAGTCCCTTTCTTTTTGCTTCTTTATAGGCAGGGGTGCCCCGAAGTTAAAGATTTTTGGGAGGGTAAAAATTATCAATTTGCCGAACTGAATTCCAAATTTTGCTGAATGATGATAATTCACCGAATCGTTAGACAAATTTTTGTCGAAAAAGGACATTTTTGAAATGTCCCATTGACCTTCTATATGCAAGGGCGGATTCAGGGGAGGGTCAAAGGGTCAGCTGACTCCCCTGTGACAAGAATTTCCCTGGAATTATTATTTAACTTCAGTTTTTTCGATCCAAAAAACAGTACTTGGAATTGAGTTTAACATTTTTTTCTTTTTAGCCTACTTTCCCAGTAAAAGTCAGAGAAAGAAGAAAAAAGCATGAAAGAAGGCTTAATGCATCTTAAAAATATCCCGAAAAAAAAAAAAAATAAATAAAATAAAAAAAAAAAATAAATAAATAAATAAATAAATAAAATAATTAAATAAATATTGAAAAATTAAAAATTGGAAAGTAGGGTATTGAGATGGGGAAAAATGTCTGTCGGTCTGTCTGTCTGTCCCCCCCCTAATAACTTTTGAATGAATAGTCCGATTCGGAAAAACTTTTTTTTGTTCGAAAGATCTCGGCGAGGACACCTCGTTCCCAAATTTCACTTTTTGATTTGAATTATTTTTTGTTCAATTTTGAACAGTTCAAAAAAACTTAACATTAGCGCCTACGGGGAAATTCAAGGCAATTCCGAACTGTGAGGCGAATTTGCTTCAAACAAGCTTTGTAGCAAAAAGATTTTGATGAAAAACTTGTATATAAAATATCTTTTTGATTTGAACAATTTTCCGTTCAATTTTGAACAGTTCAAATCCCTTAACAATAGCGCCTACGGGGAAACTGAAAGTCAATGTAGATTCCGCACTTGAAGGCGGACTTACTTCAAACACATTTTGTTCTAAATAACTCTTGACGCCAAACTCCAGACTTCGACTCCGAGAATTTAGGGGCACTTGACTCCGATTCCGACTCCTGTGCCCGACAATTAATCGGACTCCGACTCCCCGACTTCGACTCTGACTTCGTAGTTTTGGCAAAAATTTATATACGGATGACAAATGACTGACTCCGATTCTTAAATATTCGACTCCGATTCCTTTCAGGGGCGGACTGGCCACGTGTGAGATGTGGAAAATTCCACATGGGCCGTCCTTAACTCGGGCCGTTTTCTGTGCATTCAATGTGTACGTACCGTTTTCCTCAATTTTATTTAAAAAAAAAAGTTCTTAGCTAGGACGGCCGTTCTTGTGTCGAGGACGAAAGCCAGAAATGCTCTTTGGGTCTTTTTGGGTGGGGGAGGGGGAGGGGAGAGGAGCACGGCCGCTCCTTGCCTGTATTACCGTATCTTGTTACGTAGGGAAAACGAAACAATGTCTTTGTTGGGTGGTCTTCGAAGCGAAGCCTTCAGGGTCCATGGGTATCTCTCGTATCTGTTCGGGATTGATGTTTCCTGGAATTCTGGTAAGGAGTTTTATTGGGGGTGGGGATCTTTTTTTGTGGCCATCTGAGACGATCTGAGACTGTCTGGGAAAAGATTACATTGAACCTTTTTCTAATGAAATAATTGAAAGGCGCCATCCTAAGAATAGAATATATAGGAGCAAAACGTCTGCTAAAAAGCTTTTTTTCCCCTTTTCATCCTTCATTTTTTTTTGTTATGTTTCCCAGCACTTTGCAAAAGATAGATCCATGACTTTCTCAACCAATTAGATAATTTTGAGATCACCTCAATTTCTTCTCCGAGGAAAAAAACGAGTCATTTGTTATACACCGTGTTGACTGCTCAATGGGATTGCATGTGTTTTAAATCCAACGGTGACAAGAATCTTTTTTAGGTAAGTTTAATATTTTTAATCATCATGTGTTTTTTTATTTTATTTATTTATTTATTTTATTTATTTATTTTTTTGTCATCAGCACTTTAAATAATAAGAACTTGAACTATCGGTTATAATTATAACAACTTGACGGTTTTACACAAAAATGGGTCAACCCACCAAGCAGTACTTTTGAGTAAATTGAGTTCTAAGCTGAACTTCATAGAACATAGATGGCATATTAATTCAGAATTTGGCTTAAATCGACTTTGTATCCCCGTAGTGTATCAGTTTATCTGCCAACCTATGTGAATAACTTATTATTTTTTTGAAAATTTTTGTTGGATAACTCATTTTTGTATAACACCGTCCAATTCATCTATTTTCGTTTCGCAAAAATAAAATTCACAAAAGTACAAACAGTATAAATATTTAAAACAGTGATTTCCAACATTTTTTTATCTGTCGCCCCCCTTACCTTTTTCCTTGAAAAAAGCAAATTTTAGAACAACGTAAAATCGATATTAGGTATTTTTTGCATACAGTGAAACCTGTGTAACTTGACCACTCGCGGTGCAGTACTTTGGTGGTCAACTTAGACCGGTGGTCAGCTTATAAAGGACAGTAATGATTTTTTGAAATATTTTTTGTCATTCCTCGCACCTTGTATTCATTTTTCGAGGAATTCACCCTTATTACTCTTTCTGTTCAACTAACTTTCATTGTTTAACATTATTGAAAGTGAAACCATAATTAAAAATACTATTCAAATAGTTTTGTTTTTTCCTTGTTTTAAACTATATTAGACACCGTAGTTTTAGAAATTCCATACGTGCCAGCTAATTTTCTCTGGCTTTCTCCTTTTTCAATTCATTTGAATATTTCATACTCTTTATTAATTTCAAGTTCAACTAACTTTCTTTTTGAAGCCTTTTTATGTAACACTTATAGCACAAATAGCAACAACCTCGACTCTCTCAGTTCATGAAGGCAAAATTAAAATGTCAATGGGACTAATGGCCCTAGAAATAGAAGAAAAAAAAGAAAAAAAAACTAGCATTAAAACTTATTAACTTTACAAATAGACACTGCTGGCCACTAGGGAAATGCCCCACCCATTTTGTTGCAGAGGGCCCAAAATGTACAGATCCGGGCCTTAGCACAATTCCAGTATTACCACAACCTATTGCAACTGAAAGAAAACACTTTGTACTTTTCTACTGACACCTATTTTTATTGAACAAAGTACGAAGAACTATCTCAAATAGAACAACAAATGAAAAACAAGTTTGGAGAATAAAGAGCAGCATAAGCTGTATGCTGCTGTTTAGTTAGTAAAATGCTAGTCCATCATCAAAGCATAAAAACATTCTTGGAAAGCTATCAAATAATAATAATAATAATACAACAATAATAAATTAATTCATAATAAAATAATTTACTGAAGAAATTTTTAAAAATAAACCAAGTGGTAAACATACAAAGGGTTTTTTACAATACTCCAAACCAAATTTGGTGTACATTAGTGGTCAAGATAGATAGGTGGTCAAGTTACAGAGGTTTTCCTTCATTATATAAGATAGGACTAATTCCTTTCCTGACAAAAGAGATCAACATAGACAGGTGGTCAACTTACAAGGGTGGTCAACTTTACAGGTTTTACTGTACTTAATTTTAATTTAAAGACTAAATACTGTACCAATTTTATCCACTTATTGTTGCACACATTTTTTATGTTTTTTTTTTCAAGAGTAATTAATTTTTGAAGCGAGATAATAAACTGAGATTATTAATGTACTTTTCAAAGACAGCAGAACATTTTTCCTTTTTTGTTGGTATAAAATTTAGGATTTGGAAGAATAAAAAACTTCGGCAGTTTAAACTTGAAGGAAAAAAAAAAGAAGAGAGAGAGAATGTTTTGTTCCTGTATCCAGAACCTGCTCTGAGTACAATTCGTCTGCTTGTCCAAGATATGAGAATGTGCATGGCCCTCCTGAACTTAATTCATTTCTTTTTTAAACTCATGATTTTTTGTCTAAACTCTGGACTATCAATTTTGCATACGTTTTCACTTTCAATATTTGCTGTTTTGTTTCAATTTTTAAATTCTTATGATTTATGTTTATTATTATTAATAAACACAAATCATTAGAACTTAAAAATTGAAAAAATATAACGATTTATGTTTATTACTTATGTTTATTATTATTATTATTATTATCATTGAAATTTTTGTTAGTTGAACGTTCATTGCCCCCTGGAGGAACCAAATCAACCTTTTGGGGGTAATCGCTTCAGGTTGGAAACCACTGATTTAAAATATATTGGATATTTCACTTGATTAGAAATAAAAACAAAATATCCTTTTCATAACGTTCTCTTAGAGACTTAATTTTAAAATGAATATCAACTTAAAATTTTACTTGACAATCAGCAATTATGCTATAGAATTTGTAATTCGTATTGAAAGTTATCCATAAACTTTTATGTGATTTGTTTTGACTTTTAAAGAGAAAATGTCTTACAATTTTAGATACATCTATTTAATTCATGAATATAACACGGATTGTTTTTACATTTAGCTTTAAATTTTATGACGTAGTAACATTCCTGAAGTAAATTTCAGTTTTGCTGTTAAATAAACAAATTAGTTAAAGAAAAAAAAAAAAAAAAAACAGAGAGAGAAAGTGAGGAAGGGGTTACGCTACAGTAACCAATCATAATTTCCTATATTAGTTGGTGTTTTATTTTGCGTATAAGCAATCTTAATGAATTCTTAAAACAGATTAATAAAGTGTAAGTCTAAAGAAGCTCAGCTGGCTCAGCACTTATAAATTGAATCAATACCAGCAACTACAGTGATTTATCATTATAAATAATGTCTTCCCGATTTTTAAAGCAGAAATACATTAAACAAAATCCAATTTATCCCCCCACCCCCTCATCTATGAGAGGGATGAGGAACCATTTCGCACTGAATAAATTGAAAGCCACATGCAATCTCAGAACTAGGCATTAAAAAAAATAAATAAATAAATAAAAGGTGCGGCTATATGAGAAGAACTTTTTCTCGTCAATACTTTTTCATTCTGTAAAAATTACGGATTGCGATAAAGAAGTTTAAAGTTTCAAAACTAATTTAAAAAACGTCTTTGAAGTTGTATATTTCGTTTTGGCATTTAAAAATAAATTACCTTTTACAATACTATTTATGATAAAAATTGAAACTAATAAGTTTAGGTACATTAGGATGTCTTCTTATGTAAAATGGAAAATAAGACACCATTGATTGATATGAAAATTAAAAATGAAAATATTTTAAAAGATTTTGAGTTTACAGCGTTTAATAGATTTAATACGATTTTTAAAATTTATTATTTGTAATTCGAGCATTAAAGTTGTTTCTAAAGAACAAATCCGAACATTGCACGTCAGCTTTTCCCAGCAACCTTTACTTTTGCTCTAAAATTTTCCAGTTGCTGTATTTGTGTTTTAATGTTCATAAAACACTACTGCATTAAAAAAAAAGGACACTCGTGTGGAATATGCGCAGGACAATGTCCATTACCAAAACAAAGAAAGAAAAAAGTATATGGCTTAAAGCTTCAACGGGTCTAAGTTGCCTTACTTTCCATAAAATTCTTAGTTGTTTAAGAATTGTTCTAAAGTATCTAAAAAATTTAAGTATTTGTGTCTGAAATTTTTCATTTTTTTTCACTACCTAAAAGTTTTCATTGTTTTGCAAACGAATTTTTGAAATAAAAACGCTAAATTTGGCTCCTAGTTTGGCTTTATATTTAATTATCAAGAATATTTTTTTTATGTTTAATATTAGTTTCTGTGGTGCATTTTAAATTTAAGAATTTAATATTTATGTTTACAATTGTTTGCATACTTGCATATTCGGCACAATATATGCATCACCAAGAGTTCACCGCCTTGTTTTTAAATAATTTCAGTAAAAAAAATTAATTCAAAAAAGAAAATATATTAGTTTTACTAATTATGATTGTTGTGTATGTAATTCAAGTAATTCAATTTCAACTTATCACAGGTATGTAATCTAGATCTTGAAATTGCATTTTAATTTGAATTAGTTTTTTGTTTTATACGAACAAAATCAAGTATAAAGGAAAGAAAAAAAAAACATTGTTAATTCTTTTTTTTTTAATTTAACAGTTTTTTGGAACATTAAAATAATTATTTAGACAAATGACACTCAATTCATTAACGCAAAAAATGTTGTCTGCGCAAAAAAAAAGTTTGTTAAAACGTAAACATTAAAGGTTTTTATTATTTCTTCTCTCTTAACATTTAATTACACATGGATCATTGGTTACAACTTATTCAAAGTTTCTATTTATTATTTAAGATATGATATCATTTAAAGCGTATAAGACGGAAATATTTCCTCATCCGATCTTCTCTGCCTATTTTTATTTTTTATTTTTATTGCACTAAAATTTTCCTGAAAATGTTTTCCAAATTGTGTTTTGATTTAACTTCCGCCCCCTCTTACTGCTGATTCGTATTACTTACAACAATAAGATTACAACTTATGCATTAAAAGATTATCTTATTGCCTCAAAACATGTGTTGCAATATTTTTTTTTTGAAATGTTTGTGTTTGTTACACAGTACGTTTACTAATTGTTTCCACACAAAGGTTTTACATCAGAATTACGCGTGCTTCAATTTTCTGCTAAGGACTACATATGTTGTTCTATACTGGATGCTCTAATGATTCAAAAATAATGATAACAATAAAACACTTTATAAAATGAAATTTCAATGCTTTTAGGCTAATTTTATAATGATTTACCCAAGAACTATTGAAATAAATAGCATTTTAAAGCAGAAACAAGCTATAAATTTTAATTATTTGCTAAGAATTATTCATTAGTTTGAATACGTACAATACAATTTTAAGAAAAGACTTAAAAAAAAAAAAGAGTTTTTTCTAAAGGGTACCGCTCATGGCAATAGTACCGCTCATCCGTAAATAGTACCGCTCATGGCAATATGAGGTAGTGAGAAGCAAGGGATGCAAGAGGAGAAATTGAAACTTTGGAGATAACCAGTACAAATGGTAGGTGGACCCCTCCTCTGTCTTGGGGCAAGAGATAGTACTAGCAACCCTGGTAGGTGCCGCTGTACAGCATGATTTAGAAAAAATTCAATGAAAGCCTACCTAGGATGTAATCTTTATACGAGTTTTACTCAAAACTTGAAAATGTCTACTTACACCCTTTTACTTCTCACTGCCTCAAATGTATTACGTTTTATTTAAAATAAGATTTTTATTCGCTTTTACATAAACGAAATACTCTTAAATGCGGATTTTCAAAGAAGCCACAAGTTTTCACAGAGGTTTTTTATTGCGTAGAGCAATTTAAGCTTGCAAATATTTTTGAGAAAGTTCGATCCTTGAAATATCATCTGTATATAATGGGCGTTTGCTGTATGCTTGGTTTAAATCAATCTGCCCACTAGTTTGCTTGAAATGAAAAGTTAAATAAGGATTTCTGAAAAAAAAAAAAAAATCTTGGTATTTCAGCGGGGGGTGGGGGGGAGAGAGGTGAGGGGGGGCTGGGGGGGGGAGGAACCTTTTATATTTTTGGAAAAAACACACTAGAAACTTTTTAGGTTTGGAAAACTACAGCCAAACTTTTTTGGATGGGGCCGGCATGAATTTCTTTTCCACATTAAAAGTTTAGGGCCAGTCCGCCCCTGATTCCTTTATCTCAAAATGAGATTGAATCCGAATCCGACTCCGCAGCTATGGTTTTAACTGTGAAATAATTATTGTTGATATGACTTGTTTTTATTTTTACGCTAAAGTTACAATTTAGGTACTCAGTTTTCGGCGAATAAACTCGAAGTCATTTATTACATTTACATTAAGATATGCGCAGACGATTTTTTTTTTTTTTTTTTGACAAAGAAAATTATTTCTGTAAGTGTACATTTTATTGTTTTTTTTTTTTTTTTTTTTTGTTTTGGTAAGTGCATTAATTCATTTAAAATAATGTTTTTGGCAACAAGGGAAAAAGAAACGATTTTTTTTTTTTTTTTTTTTTTTGATATCATATATTCATTTTAATGAGCTTATTAAATTCAATTATTATTCTTTCGTTTTGAAAGCTGTTAAAGATTTTTTTTATGAAAAAAAGTGTATTAGCTGCTTTGTTTAAAAGTTGCTTCAATTTTATTTGTTCGTTTTTTTTTTTTAGATGAGTGAGTAATATTTTATTCCTAGAAATCAGCTTAAAGTATTTTAAAAATATGTTTGAAAAAATTTGTGATTTTAGCTATTTTTGAGATTATTGATCAGGTACTAGAAAGTAGTATGGGTATACGGGAAAGTAGGCTCGTCTAGTTCTAGACAGAACTTCTTGTTTTGCTTGGCTCTGTAAGGTATATCTTCTCAGTGCGTCATAATCCACAGGATTGACTGGTTTTGCTTATTGGGCTACTGCTATTTTGAGTTTTTTGTTCCTTTTCAAAAGAACAATCATCTTTAATGAGCTTGACGTATTTTCAGACTACTCTTTCACCTAGAACCACATGTGTGTTTGTAAATGCTTTTTGCATCTATTTCATAGCTGTCATAGCTGAAATCTCATTGCTCTCACGTGACCAGCCTATTTGCCTTAAGAAATATGACTTTTGATGAAAATGTGAGGGACTATGATTACAAGATGCAGGTTGCGCCATTGAAACATTTAGGGGAAGAAGGTGTAATTTGAAAGGGTTATAATCTATTTTTTGGGGAGGGGGGTGCACCATAGCATATGAAGGGTGCATCATAGCATATGAGGGCTGCTCCATAGCATATGAGAGGTGCACCATCCCCTGCTTAACTGATATACTTTTGCGTAAGAGAACGCTGGCCATTGAAACTTTACCCCCCTTACAAAAATTTCTGGATCCGCCCTTGCTTCTATGTCTCCCCCTCCCCCCCCCCCCGTTTGTAGGAAGTACAGGGTGAGCACAAACGAAGGATTCGATTTCAAAAAAATCATATTTTTGAAACTACCGCAGATATTATTACAATAAGTGATGCATGAATGTTAAGAGAAATATACAAAGGTTGAGAATCCCCGTTTTAGAAGATATCTAAACTGTCAAATTTCAAGACAGAAACCAAAATACTCTGGCCCCCCCACCCCCCCTAAACAACATCTGAGATTCATCCCCAGGGCCAACGAGAGACCGTGTCAGCTTATAACCAGAAACTAAGGGTCTGACACCTGAGGGGCGGTGCGCATCGAAATAGTATTTGTTGCAGGGGTGGAGGGAGGGGGCTTACTGGGCTCTCGACAAGCCCTGTTCGTCCTTGTTCGGCAGTTTTATGCGGCTAAACGTTCAATACAGCTTTGACCTAGGTCAAGCTTGTTCTGTAAATACGGAAAAAAATATGAATAAATAAATAAAAAAATCGAAGGGCGAAAAAAATTTGAATTTTGACATCTTGTATTCAAATTATATTTTTCGCAATCACGAGTGTGTGTGTGTAGGCGTGTGTGTTTGTGTCTGTGTGCAGGCATGAGTGTGTGTGTGTGTGTGCGTGCGTGCATGTGTGTGCGCGTGCGTGTGTGTATGTGTGCGTATGTGTATGTGTGTGTGTTTGTGTAGGTGTGTACGTATACGTGTGTGCGCGTGTGTGTGTGCGCGCGTGAGTGTGTATGTATACGTTTGTGCGCGTGCGAATGTGTGTGTGCGCGCGTGAGTGTGTATGTATACGTGTGTGCGCGTGTGTGTGTGCGCGCGCGTGAGTGTGTATGTGTGCGCAGATGTGTGCGTATGTGTGTGTATGTGTATGTGTGTGTATGTATGCGTGTGTTAATAGGATATAGACGGACGGTTTTCGCTAGAGGAGCAGAATCGTGAGGTCGGTCGACGGTGGTGCTGTAATAAAATCATAGGAATCCAAAACAGTCAAATGAGAACAATAAGCAATGTGATTGCTCAAAAAGTCATTTATAATAACAGGGGTGCCTATCCTCCCTAAAGGCAATGGCACCCCCCCCCCCCTCTCTTCAAAATCGCGGAACCCCACCTCCAAAAATAAGAGCCCCCCCCCCCTCCAAAAATGAGAAAAATGCCCTTCAAAACAACCCCCTTTAAAAGTTTCTGTGCCGTATTAGTTATTAGTTCAGTGCCGTTAGTCTGCGCCATATGACCCCCCCCCCCCCACCTGGTGGGCACCCCTGATAATAATACAAGTCGGCGTGGGTCCTCTCTAGCCTCAGGGCCCTGTGCGGCTGCACGGACTGCGCAGCCCTGGAGCCGCCCCTGGTCAAAACGGTATTGCGATGGTAAGCCAACTAACTACCAAACGGCACGAACTTGAGGGTCACGGATTCGGACAAAATTCAAGATACATGTCCATTCCCACTAGGTATGAGCCCAGGTAACGCGGTTTGACTGCATAGGCCCTAGTTCAGCTGCAACGGGGGTCCAAAGATGGTAGTTTGGGTCCAGAAATACAATGGAGTTTCCTTCAGAATTACAATCTTTACAACTTTTTTCCGCTATTGTACTGCAGTATGAGCCATTTGTATGCACATACCTTTGAATTAATTACTTTGAATACTAGTTTTCAAAAGGTGTTTCTCAAATTAAAATTGGATACTACTTTTAATTTCAATATTTTGAATGCCGAAATAACGTAGTTACAGGATATTTATCGTTTGCAAAGAAAACTAATTATTTCGTTTTATATTAATCGTCTGCTAGTAAAAAGTATTTATCGTTTGCTAATTGAAACATTTATTGGATATTTATCGTCGGCTATCATACATGTTCTACAACGATAAGCAAAAAATGGGAGAGGGGGAAAAGCTCTAATTTATTTTTGTCCCAACCCGTGACCCTCAAGGTCGTGCCGTTTGGTCGTAAGCTCCAATACTTTTCCCTTTTCAAATACGCACTGACACTTGCAAGATCAAAAGCAAAGTTACTCGACCCGAACTCATCGATAAAGTTTAGAAATGGAAAGAAATGTCAATTCATCTTCTTTTTTTTTGGAACTTCTTGGTTTCTTTTTTTTGTTTTATTTCAATTATTTTCCCTTTTGAAAGACAGGGCAGCTGCCCCGTATAAGGTGCTTTACTCTACCTGCATCTCCATCCTCTTCTTTTTAACAGAACTTTGTAGAAAGGATTCTCTTTTAAATTTCGAATATTTTGCTGTTATTGTGTTTGCGTTCAGGAAAACTGATGTAAATTGCGATATAATAATACGATCAAAACTTGTTTCTACGACATGTGTTTTAATGATTCTTCAATAAGCTCATTTCTTCTTTAAATTGAATTTGAGGAAATAATGAAAAGAAAGATAAGGAAATTACTCGGTATTTTTAACAATGAACTTTCCTTTCCGTTATCAACAGTTATTTTCCTTTTCCAACTTTCTCTTTCTCCCTCTCCTCTCTCAAAAGCGTTTATGTTCAATAGTTATTCGCTACTCGATTTTCTTCCAGGCAGAGCTCGCTGTCTTGTCTTGGCGAGAAGGGGACGCGTAGTGGCGTAGCGATAAATTTTTCAGGGGAGGGGGGGAGGGTCTGGGTCATAGTAAAAATTTTCGAAGTTAAAGGCCGAAAAGCGCATTTTTAGGCCCTTGCATGTGTGTTCATCACTGGCGGCTCGTGAGAGGGGCCGCAGGCCCTCTCCTTTTTTTCAGACAATTATTTATAACTTTTTATTTATTTCCTTTTTTGTGTGTGTACGTGCTTGAAATTTAAAAAAAAAAGGATTGTACCGTATTTTCCAGCCTATAATACGTGGATTATCCGTTAAAAAAGTAAAATGAGATGCGGATTATCTGTGTCTGTGTGTGTCTCAACACCAACGCATTGAACTTCAATATTTACAGCAGACTTCAGTGTTGCTAGATTGGGGGAAATTTCCCCATTTTGGGGAAATTTGGTGCTCTCCGGGGAAATTTTGGGGAAATGGGTTTTGAGGGGAATTCTTTGGGGAAAAATTTTTTCCTTGGGGGAAAACCCGGGGAAAAAATATTTTTTTCGTATTTAAATTCGCGTCTTGACATCTGGTAGTTACATTGTTTGTATCAAACAGCATTGGTTTAGCTTTGCTCAACTTTATAGAATTCGCATTTCGCATTATGTGGAATATTATGCTACGGAATTCGCATTAATAGTTTTGCGTGAGTAACTAGTTGATACGTGAAACAGGCAAAAATAAGTGTGATGAAGAATGTTCTTAGATAAATATATACAAAAATCATAGTTTAAATGTACATGCAGAAGCAGAGTAAGTAAATGCGAGTAGAAAAAAAAAAATTTGGTTATTTCTTATCAATCGATCAGGCGCTTGTATTTATGACTAGTGTGTGGCACCCACACGACTTTGCTCGTAGTAGAAAATTAAAAAGGTATTTTGGTTCCGCTCTATATTTTTACAAATAATGCATGATGAATTTCTCGCCAATTGGTTTGCCCGCGTCACGATTCCGCATTATGATAACTTGGTAATTTAGTCGTCCATATTATGATAATTTTTCTCGGGAAAATGTTCTTAAAATTAGAATAGAAAAAGAACAAAATCGAATTTTCAAAAAATCGCTTAAAGATGCACACCCCCATGCTACAAACTAATTCTTTGCCGAATTTCATGAAAATCGGTCGAACGGTCTAGGTTCTATGCGCGTCTCAGAGATCCTGACAGAGAGAGAGAGATCCGGACAGAGAGACTTTCTGCTTCATTATTAATAAAAATATAAAAAAGACAAAAGATAAAGAAGACAAAAAAAAAAAAAAAAAAAATGCGAAAATGGGAAGAAAAAAAAAAAGTTGGGGAATTTTATAAGAAAATTTGGCTATTTGGGGGAAAAAAATGTTTTTTCAAGAGACAAAAATATCAGAGGAAGTCGACTCATTTTATGAAAATATTAGTGGAAAAATAGTTTTTAATTTGAGGAATTTTGATAGAAAACATCGCTTTTTGGGGAAAAGTTGGTAGGGAATTGGGGAAATCTGGATTTGACCATCTGGCAACACTGGCAGAATTCGCCGAGACCATTACCCTGCCTGTAGGTTGTTTATTTTACATAGCTTGAATGTTTTTACGCGATTCAGTCTATGTAAAATAAACAACTTCATTTGCACAAGATGAGATCTTTTGCTTTTTCCTTGACTCTTTGCCTTCAAGTAATTAGCGTACTGTAATGACAATTTAGAGAAGAAATCTTTTTTTTTTTTTGAGATTTTTTTTAACATTAGTTTTGAATATACCTTAAAAATTATTACTTCTTCACGTTTTAAATTTAGTTGGTAAAATTGTATGTTAAATCAAAACTTCATTTTTTTTTGCATCGTATTATCCGATGATTATACGCCCCGCCGCGGATTATACGATTTTTTTTTCTTCAGGCCGATTTTAGGACAACAATTTTGAAAAAAATTCCAGGGGAGAGGTCCAGAGCCCCTTCTTGTAAAAATCTCAAAGTTTGTCTACAATTGCGTTTTCGAAACTGCAATTTCGAAAAATTGGAGGGGGTGGGAGTAGGAATTGATTTCTATTTATTTGTCAAAGTTATTTACTACTTACTACACCATCCCCAGTAGGAGAACCCCATATTAAACTAGTTAGAATCTGAAAAATGTCATTATTTCATAAGTCAATTTTAGTTAAAAATTCATAAAAATATGATCCCATTGAAATCCCAACTTGAAACTTTGCACAAATAAAGATAAAATACACACACATTTTTAAGAATTTTTTAAAAAATAAATTATTCATCATACGTTTTCTGAGAAATTTCAGTTTAAAATTTAAATTTCATTTTTTATAAATGAAACTTTTTTTGAAAATAGTCATGTTGCATAGGGTCACCCGGGGTAAAATTTGTATAAAAAACAGCTTTTTTTAATAGCAGAAATATCATGAGATATAATCGTGTTTTTGTTCAACATTCTATACATTGTGTATCTTAGGTCTAATATGGACATAGTTTGTGCTAACTTTTTGCTTTAAATTTAGTGTAAAAGGGTATACCTATTTCACCCCTATGTATACCCATTTTACCCCGTGCTTCGGGGTAAAATGGGTATATGCTGTTTAAAGTTGATCTACACTATACTTCGATTCCGAGTCACAACTAACTACAACTGTATTTATGTCGAGGACTGCATACTAAGTGCCTTGACTCCATTATTTTTTATACCGATAGATGGCAGCACCATCACCGGACCGAACAGTTAATGAGAATTTAGAACTAGACCAGGAGCTAACAGCTACCTGGTGCTAGCACCCCCAGAGGTATCGTTTCACTTGGAAGACATTGAGACCACGAGCATATTTAACGTCCCCCAGTCCCCTTTAATGACGACGGTGGGTCTTCGACCATCGAGGTTCGAACTCAGGACCCTCCGGCCCCGAATCCGACACTCTACCGATCGGGCTACCACGGCACCATCTACACTGTAACTAATGGAGAAAATTTTTTAAAACATGAGTTTAATTGCACTGGAGGATAAAAACTTTAATCCGAAACAACCACAAAAAATATTTACTGAACCAAATTTATGAACAAAAGGTGTATTGGCAACGACTTGTGGTTAGGTAGTATTTTTACAACTTGTGATGCCTGCACAACATCAATGTCATCTTTCTTGGGGAGCACGTAGAATAATTCGGCAGATGATTTTGTAGCATATCTTCTCAGTATATTCAGCTTCAGCTGAGATTTCAGTGATTAAACCCATGAATTTGTGAATAGACTTCTTCCACAAATTTAACAACTGCCTAGTCGAAAATGGATGGGTTTAACAACTAGGAGAACCCCTATTTTCACTTCTACTTTATATTAGTTATTTTATCAATTATTTATCAATTATTGTTACTGTCCGTTTTTTAAATTTATTTAATGTTTATTTATTTGTTTATTTTTTCTGCTTTTATTTGTGTTTTTTGCCTGTTTGTGTACAATCTTGCAGCCACCTGCTCTGTAATTAAAACTTCTCCCACCTTTGTTTGTATTCTTACTTTTTTTTTTGTTAATTTTTCACAGCCTTACCAGTGTTAAAAACGGCTGTGAACCAAGAGGTATAGCAGGAGAAATAAGTTATTCAGTACAACTTTGCTCTGAGGCATGAGGATTCTGTTGTGATTGTGTGTGAGGTTGTACTTAAATTATGTTCTGGGCATAGAGTTAGCTTTAAAAGGAAATTAAAAAGACAGCATATTAGCTATCAATACTTACTATGTTTTATAATGTGTAGCAATGAACCTTATACATAATAAACCTACAGTAATCATGAACTATATCGATAATATTCAAAAAATATAATACCTTTAAGTACTAATCGGCATAAGTTATAGTAATTAAAAACATATAAAACGAATAAGAGCAGAATACTTACTTATAAAACTTTAAAAACATACTTTTTGTTTAAAACATGAACAATATCTAACAGCTGTCTCGCAGAGATAATTTAAGTTTTTTAATCTTCATACATTCAATCAATGTCTTAAACTCGAAAATGTTGGCTATATCCATTTTACTCCGTGCAACTAAAAGTATTATAAAATTTTTTGAAAATATTAAAATTTACTTATTTTTTGAGTTTTCTGTTAGAAAAATTCTTTTTCTGTCAAATCCAAATAAAAAACTTCCGAAACTCTTCCTGTAAATTTTTCTAGAAAGAAGTTTATCACTCACTATAAAGGCATTGTGTTCTCAAAAATAAAACTGTTGCTAAGCCTGGTAAATGAGTTGTTAGATTTTTTTCCCCCCAAGACAAAATGTTGCCAGATGTGTACACATTTCCATCATAATTTTTTACTTTCCAAAAATGTTGTCTAGTAGAATAAAATCAAGAAAAATGCAAAAATACCCGTTTTACCCTGGCTACCCATTTCACCCCGGGTCCCCCTATTCTATTAAACAACAACTAATGTACTTTAAAATGCTTTTTACCAAATCTTTCTATACATATTTGGTGCTGAGTTATCGTCCATTTTATGTTCAAGCATCCATGAAAAAAAGAGGGTTTTTCGAAAAATCAAAGCACCATAAATAAAAAAAAAAATAAAATAGATAAAAATTTAAAAATTTGGACTTTTGATTATCTCGAAGGGTACAAGCGATGAGCCAAATTTCAAAGAAATACTAAAAGGTGAGGGGAAAAATTTCCCAAGTTTTGGATCACTTGACATGGAATCACCCCTTTGCGATGCGATTCGCAACTCCAGCGCTCGAATACGCTACCTTGCGGTGATTTACAAAACTGCCGAAAAAACTAAAGCATTGCCACATTGCGTTCCACGTGTGTCTGTTGACGTAAACACAGACAGTTTGTTCTGAGTATTTATTAACGCAATCGATGTGTCTTAGATTGCTTTCAGCTACAGAAATTGTTTCGTCCCTTAGTAGTATTCTCGAGCTTCTCTAAATAATGTTAGTTTTCTTTATTTCCTTCTAAAATGTGAGTTGATTGAGAAATGGTGACAGCGTTAACACAAGAAAACTCTGGATTAACAAACTTGGATAACATTATACCGGGATAAAAATTTTTATTGTTTTGTTTGAATTTGTAAGAATATCAGTTTTTTTTTTTAAATCTTAAATTAATTTCATTAACCATATTTTACAGCAGCATTTAGTTGGAACAAACAGTATGCAAAATATTTTCTTGAATATATTATCGTAGAACAAAATGAAAAATGTTTAACCGAGAAAGAATTTACTTTATTGCTTTTATTCTCAGCTGGAAGGTTTCGCCAAATTTGTTTAAGGTTATAGTTTTAGTATTGTGCGAGCAAAGTACCCTTGGCGAGATTCTGCATGTTGGTTAAACCATTTTTGATTTTTATCATGAGTGGAATAAAATGGTAGAAAGATTACAGAATTCGATAAGTAAAAAGAAATAATGGTCGATCAAACTGAAAAGAAAACTACCACCATATTTCCGGGAGAATTTTGTTGATTATTTGCATAGCATGACATAATTAAATCATAACTCAGAAATTAGAAACATCGAAACAGAAAATTTTTAAATTAACCGATTTGGGAATTTGAGAGAAATAACTCAGCTACAAATGCAAAACAATAGGCGCTAGCCAAGCAAGGCAAAGATTTATATATAATATAAATCTTTTTATAATAAATCGTAATGTCATATTAAATTTTCTAGCATTAACTGTTATTCTTGTCAGGCCACAATTATTATTTAGTTTTATCAAGAATTGATAAATATCGAATTCAACATCGTGAAAATGGCTGCTTAGAACTACGAACTACGTAGTTTGCATTAATATTTGACGTTTAGTAATTGCTTCTTGAATTCTCATTTATTTCTACGTTACGTGGGCAGAATATCAACAAGACTTTGAAAATTAATTTAAAAAGAATAAAGCAAAAAAAATCATGCATACAAACAAAATTTACTAGGCTTATTAGCATTTTCTTCGTTACCACGTGCGTTTGTTTTACCTTTTTAGTCCACCATTAGAAAGTGGCTACAGTGCCCCCTATAGTTCGTTGGAGTTGCGAATTGGTATATGATACACTGCGGCGTGGCCAATAAAATTTATTCTCTAGAATTTTCTTATCGTCTGCTTTTTTCGCATTTATGAATCTGTAAAACTTTTATTATCGTTTTTTTTTTCAGTACTTCTATCATTTTTTAAAACCGTATTTATTAATATACAGTCTGACCACTGATGAAATTCTAATCTCCGGTTTACGGGCGGAAATGGACGCATCTATTACTGTTCGGGGATGCCAGCTTTTGCAGATGTATGTCATTCTCTAAATTAAGCATTCGCACTGAAATTAAAATTAACGAAACACGCGCGACACTTTCTTCACCCCCCCTCTCATTCAGATAGATCGTTACCAACAGATAAACTCGTCTCTTCGACACAGGCCCGGGCACAGACGCCGCAGCGCGAGGGGGGGGGGGGGCACATCCTTAAAAGCGCCCAACAAATTGAAAAAAAAAAAAAAACCTAGCACTTAGATTTGTTAACGGTGCAAATATACACTGCTAGCCTCTAGAGAGGGGCGCTACAACTGGTTTTGTTGCAGTGGGCCCAAAATTTATAGATCTGAGCCTGCTTCCGCAACAGTGGACAGCATAATTTATTTGTACACGATAAAACTCATCTTATTGAGGTTTTTTTTTTTTTAATTAATTGCTTTCGTTTTGACAATTTCTTTCGGACTGGATATTTGTACATTATTGTTTGATTACCGGGGGACCCTGCTGGTGTAAAATATTTGCCGAAATTCTTGGTTCACATTTTAACGAAATTATTTTAGTATTTTCAATAAACAAAATGATGAAGCAGGATATTTACAGCTTGTGCTTGGAAACATCGTCTTATTGTTTCCTTACAATCACTGTGGAGTTTTTTCCCTTGTTCGATTCCATTTTAAGATTATTTAAGTCCGATAAATTGCTTTTTTCATAGATTTTTGAGATGATTAATTGCTCACGACCAAGATATTGTTGATCGGAAAATTATGCAATCGAGACCTTGCGGGAAAAAAGAACTCTCCTCACCTTGACGAAATGCAAAGAGAAAAATAAAAATTGTCTTTTCCCTTCTTTCACATTCCGAAATAGACTCGTATCAGCTTTTCGTAATCAGTTGGAAAGAGTATTATGTAATCAGTTGGAAAGAGTATTATCGTACGGATTTTTCTAAATTTAATACTCACGTTTATTCTCAGTGTTCTTTTAAGTGAAGAGTCGGTTTCTTTTATTTCAAAATTTAAAATTAATTTATTTCTAGCATTTATATTCAGATTTTTGTTGTGACTGAGTGGCAGCATCCTCATGATTTTAGGATTCATAGTTTCGTCTGCTATCGCTTGTTTTGATTTTTGTAAGATAATTTTTGTTAATTTTTTGCTTTTGTTTTGAACTGTATGCCTTTCTTGTAGTTTCTTTCTTTGTTAATTTAGAACATTTTAATTTTTGGATGGACTGTTTGAAAAAAAAAAAAAAATGCTTGTCAACTCATGTCAGGGGGGAGCAATATCAGTCGTCTTGATTGAACATTGCTGAGTGAAATAAACCAATAAATTGTAATTTCTTCTCTCAATGTGTTTTTCTTCAAAATTTATGAGTATTTTTGTTTAGATATTGAAGATTTTTGTTCGGTTTGTGCAATAGTAAAAAATTCATTTAATTTGAAATTAAATTATGTTGTATTTCACGATAATAATTTTTGTGCTTCAACGTCAAGTTTTTGACAAAACAGAAACAAAACTAACTATTTTTTTTCATAATTTCCACTTTATTTTCAGTTGAAATAATAGTATAAATATTCAACCATTTACTTTTTAAGCAGATTTGACTTCAAGTGAAAACTATGCATACCAATTTTAGCTGTGCAAATTTGAGTCATATTGTGTATCTGAGTCTCAGAACTCATAACTTCATGCACTCATTAATGAAGGGGGTCATTAAGATCCCAAAACAAAGAGTATGCAATATTTTTTGCAATAGGTGCAATATATGGGTTAGATTTGTTATCTACGACTTAGGAGCCTAGTTAGACATAGAGTCTGTTGTTGTTTATCTGTTTTGTATTTGTACTGTTTATTTATTTATTTTTTTTTTGTTGATAACAGTAAAAAACATTTATCATGAAACTGAAGGCGGGCCCGTAATTTGGAATATTTCCTGGTGCAAAGGGTGTATTGGTGAAAACACAATGCAAATTTTGTTGGAAAACAGCAAAAACGATGCCCACTTACATGTACGAACAAACATTTTTCAAGGGGAGTAGTTGACCCCCCCCCAACCCCCTAAATGGTGGGCATGATGGAGAAGACCAAAATATATTTTCATGTTAAAATAATTTCTTGTTAACTGATTTCTATTTAATTTCACACTGCCGGAAGTCTATATCACTTTACGTTAACTGATTTTTCACGTTAAGTATTTTTGGGTTAAATATGCTTTAGTGTATTTTTATTCTTAGTATTGTTATTTTTATATTTTGCATTATTCAACCATTTAAAAAAGTAATGTTACACTGTATTTTGTTTCACATTTTAAATTCTGGAAAAATAAAATTTTTATGTATGAAATTTTTTTAGTTGCAGGATCCCTTGTGTATCTGCATGGTTTTGTGATAGGAAAAATATGTCGAAGTACGGCTCTGTTACATGGCAAGACTGTCATAATTACTGGAGGGAATACTGGCATAGGAAAACAGACTGCTCTTGACCTTGCAAGGAGGGGTAAGTTTTTTTAATTCGATATTTATTTTCAGTTTCCACTGTTATGAATTTCTGAAGGAAAAGCAAATGTCAGTTTTATGAATATTTTATCTTGTTGTCTAATTTTAAATGTCAGAGTTATCATTGTGGAAAATAAAACAATTATTGAAATTGAAACAATCTTACTGAAATTACAAACATAGGATCTGAATTTTAGTGTTTTTAATGTTGGAATTATTGTATTTAACTTTTTTTTAAAGAATACGGTAAAATATTTTTTCAAATTATTTAGACCATCTACTGATGATAATCATCCTTTAAATTGCTTAATTTTTTGTCCCTTTATACGGACAACCTATAAAATGCAATTCTGTATAAAGTGCACAACTTTTTGGAAATTAACAAAAAGATTTTTAGTAAAAAAAATCTATTCTGGTTTACAAACATAACAGTACTTGAGCAAATTAAATTTTAAAACAGTTTTTTATCTTTCCATCTTATTTCAGAGTTTATAAATGATTATTAATAGATAAATAATAATTAGTAGATAAATAATAATTAATCAGTACTTTAAATAATAATTAATAGTACTTTTACTATTTGTTTGCATCCCTCTAATATTTCGACAAAGAAGATTACTTGCAAATTCAATGCCTGACTTTGGGTAGCATTTTTTTTTCTTTCCCCGTTCAAGCTTGATGTAAAAACTTAAGGAAGGTGGATAAGAAGAGCAGTTTCAAGCTTTGCTACGGTTCGAAAAAAACAAAAATCTGGTGCGGTGAAAATTGATTTGCTTCTCGTTCCAAAATGAAATATTATTTAGCGTGCATGCATTATTGGATAATAAGCAAAAAAGAGTGAATTGTTGCCAACTTCGGCACTATATTAAAACTAAAGTTAAGTGATATGACAAGCCACAAATCTAGTAGCAAAGCAACAAATCCTTCTCGGGCGCAGACTCAGAATGGAGTCATGACTCCCTCTTTAATTGACCGAAGATAACTCCAAGATCGGTCTTGTGAGCTTATGTTTCGAGAAATTTGATCCAGACCCCTATTTATACCTAAAATGGATGTTTTATGACTCCCTCCGTATGGAAAAGATCGCTCAAAAACCAGAAGCTGGATCTGTCCTTGTTTCCGTTAACGATATTTATTTATTCAAGAATAACAATTTTGGAGTGTTAGATTTTTAAATATATTTTTTAATTTCAGGTGCTAAGGTTATAATTGCCTGCCGAGATTTAGAGAAAGGGAAAAGAGCAGAAGAGTACATTAATGACCAAGTTCCAAATGCCAAGGTTCTCATCAAGTCCTTGGATCTTGCCTCTTTCAAGTCCATTCGAAGATTCGCTTCTGAAATTCTACAGAGTGAGCCAAAGATTAATATCCTCATCAACAATGCTGGTAAGTTGTAGTCCCCCTAATGTCACCAGAAATAATATAATAATGGTAAGATAAATAATTAATAAAATTAATATTAATATAAATTTTAGTATAAAATTGATTAGATTAATGAATTGATTATTTATTTATTTACTTTTTTTTTTTTTTTTTGTCACATGCGTTAGTTTTGTTTCACTTTTGATGTATCTCTCTTAATCCATTAGCTTATCTGTTTGCATTGAAAAGGGATTCCATGCAACACCAAGTCATGTGTCTCCAATTTATTGTAGTTTGTGTGTTTTAAACGTCCTTCTAATGTTCTTCACTTTTCAGAGAAAAGTTAATACTTCAATTGAATGTTTATTTTTTCATATTATGAAAATAGAAACAAATCCTAAGCCTAAATAGTAGTCTACTTTTCACTTAATTAAAAAAAAAAAATGGTTTGGCCATTTTAGAGTTTTTAGGATACATAGTGCTGAAGTGTTGGAGAAATAAGGTTTATAATTGTAAAATTAATACAAATTTAACAAGCTGGTTTAAAACGACTTTCATTAAAATGTTAATGTTACTTCTTGAATTAAAGGTAACATAAGTGATCTAAAATGAATTTGTATTGGCCCAATGCAAATTCATTGACCAATAAATAGGTGCAGTCCCCAAATATGTTTATTCCAATAACAGCAGACTATAAGTATTGGTTCTTTCTTTAGCATATTCAGCTGAGGTTAATCCAGATGCAAATTGGGTCTGCTTGTCATCCTTTCACACAATTCTGTATCGTAAAATCCACCCTTTCACAAAATTTAGTTTGTAAAAATGGCCCTTCCTATTTTCAATACACTTTTTTGTAAACTAAACAATTATGAAAATATCTTCTAATGTTTTATATGATGGAGAATTCTCATTTTACTCCAAAGATTCATAACTAATGGAGATAAAACAATTCCTTTGATCATTGTGTTTTATGAGTGAATTGCTAGGAATCTTGAATAAAATCATTATGTAAGAAAAGAACATTTTTCTAGAACATTGATCAGGCCTCTTTAATCATGGAAATACGTTTAATTATATCTCATTTTTTAGAGATATGTCTTGTTAAAGGTAAGGGGAATTTTTAATATTTTTTATTTGTTACATAATTTCTCTTGAAACACTTTTGGGATGTCAGATTGAATTATGATAACTAATAAGGCTCTTTGTGATATAGCATGATTTTTGAAAACCAAAACAAGGAAAATTCCTAAAACTATCTTGTTTTTCAAAAGTAAAGGTAATTAAATTACCCCACCCTACCCCTCCACCTGCTTCCAAAAAAGGAAATTTATATCAACCCCTAGTCATTAAAGATTACTTTTAACCACAAGCCAAGATATGAAACTGCTCTAAAATGAAACACTGGTAATCATTTCTATTGTCTTTAAAAGGTGTTGCTGCCTGCCCTAAGTGGCTCACTGAAGATGGCTACGAAATGCAATTTGGTACCAACCACCTTGGTCATTTTTTGCTCACAACTCTACTCTTGGACCGCATTAAAGCTTCAGCCCCAGCAAGGATAGTGAATGTTTCATCTTTAGCTCATATTTGTAAGTATGAAGTGGATCTGTAATTTATTTGTTGCTGGTGAAACTGAACACAAAAATGTTACTGGTGTGCTAAGTGCCACCAGGGGGTTCAATGATAAGGGCTCTCACTAAAGAGCTTACAATTTCAATACCTTAATGAAATCATTTACATTAATGTTAACTTTTTTTCAGAAGTAGTATTTATCTTGAACTTTGATAAAATGTTCCCAAACTTTTTTGTTTCAAAGGCCTGCCTGTTTGTTTTATTGATTTTCCTAGATCTCTTTCTGAAAGGTTGTTTCAATAGAAATTGAGTAAGATAATGCATTTAAGTTTGAACTCGAAAGCAGTAAAATGGAGGGCTCAGTTTTACCCAGGCTATTTTAAATACTCACAGTGAAACTTACACAAGCTAGTGAAATGTTTTTAATTATTATATAATTAGTCAACTTATATACTTATTATATAAAGAATTATTACATAAGTACATCAGTAAAAGTTTGATGATAACATCTAATACTTAAATGCAATTCAGTCTCTTTAACACCCACTTAGTATAATTGAATCTCATGCCCCCCCCCCCTCCCTTTCCAGAATTTTATTCATGTATAGATCTGAATAAACCCCTGGGGTTTGGGAACCAGTGATTCAGATGAATATAAAATTGCTTTCATAAATTTTAGAAAAGTTTTTTTTTTTTTTAATAAGCTATCTGAATAATTCTGGATAAAATTTGCTAAATAAAAAATGAAATTTTGATCTAGCTATAATTTGTTCTTTAAATGAATTAATGCCAAAGCCATTTTGAATAACACACACACAAAAAAAAAAAAAAACTGTACAGTAAGATAATAGTTGTGGCATTAATTTACCTTTTATTGAATGTCTCATAAATATGAGAAACATTTTTTATGCAAATTTTATACAGCCCTCTTCAGCCACTTTGAACTGATTTTGTCTGCAATCATTTTTTCCCTAACAGTCCCTTCAGGGACAATATTTTCTTGCCACCTAAGCTGTCAAAAACATCCTTTAATCCAAAAATTGAGAAGAAAGATAACAATGTATGGTTTCTATCTCTCGGAGTTTTGTCCAGAGAGTCTGGGTTCCAGCAATTCATATCTGGGCTGAGGGTTTTAGTATGATTTCCCCAGATTATTTAATAAATCCTCTGAAACAGTACAACCTTGTTTATCTGGACTAACTCGGATCAAAGGTAATCCAGGTGATTGCAAATATGGATAACTCGTGGCACCCCCATGGCTTTGCCCATAGTAGAAAATTAAAAGGTCTCTTGGTTTGCCTGTATATTTACAAATAATGTATGGTGAATTTCTTGCCACTTTGGCTTGCCCGTGTTACGATTCCACATTATGATAACATGGTAATTTACTTGATCACGTTGTGATAATTTGCTCGGTAAAATGTTCTTAAAATTGGAATAGAAAAAGAACAAAATCGAATTTTCAAAAAATCGCTTTGAGGTGCACACCCCCATGCTACAAACTAATTTTGTGCCAAATTTCACGAAAATCGGCCGAACGTCTAGGCGCTATGTGTGTCACCGAGATCCTGACAGACAGAGAGACTTTCAGCTTTATTATTTGTAAAGATAGTACAGGTAGTGTGGCTAATAGGCAAAACAAATCCTTAAATAAGCAGATTTACTGTTGATTGTGATTAAAAAAAACACGTTTTGTAAAAAAATGAAATAGAAATTTACAAGACATAAAAAAAAAATATTAAAATTTTTTACGTAATTTCTTTACTAAGAACGGGTCTACTGTCTTTTGCTTCAAATTAGTACAGTGTTCAAATGAGGCATGGGTACACTATCACTTTATCATTAATAGATCAGAATTAAAAGCAAATGTTTAGTGCACAACCCTTCCTGCTATTGCAATTAAAAATTATCTATGTGATCTAACACTACAGGCTGTCCAAAAAGTGCTTGACACATTTTAAAAATTTATAGAAAGCAACAAATTGTCGTATGAATATGCGTTTTGCGTCATGATTGTTGGATGTAATCGCTTTCTGTATTGGTTTAGCCTTAGCATCGGCCTTAGAAGAAAGCTTATTGTTAGTTGTAAAAAATCATTGGATGCTGAAAATCTGCCCTCTATTCTATTTAAAGAGCCACAGTCTTGTTTACTATGGCTTCACTACTTTTATTCACCACTTATGTCTTGTTGTATATGTGTCCCCACGTTTCGTATTAAACGTGTTTGTTTATGTTCAGCTGTCTGAATCTCTGCTTTACACAACCTTTCAGCAATAATACTTTAGAAGTTCAAGAATTTTTTTATGACAACGTAAAAAAAAGGAAAAAATAATAATTTTGAATAACTTTGACAGCTATATCCTCACAGGAAGAAAAACAAACGTCAAATCAGATCTTTAATCATTCTATCTAACAAAAAGCAGTACCTTCCATTACCAGAGTTGAATGTATACACTGTACATTGCTTGAATCACACTTAAACAGTAACCAAGTTCATTCTATGTCCCCAAACGGTACACACATTGAAATCTGGTTATGAAAGTTGTTGATTTCTGTTTAATAAAATGATTGAACACCTCTCATGACGATTGTTTTTCTTACTGTGATGATACAGCCATCACAGTAAGTTACTTGTAATTACTTTTTTACTTCCTTTTACAAAAAACGAAGTATCGTATTCGCAAAAAATTTTCACTCGAAAATCGGCCTTACATTTCCATTTTGATCGCCCCCGAATGAATATTGAGTTTTTTTTCAACCCGATCACATGTGCATATATGCTTAAAGACGTATAGACACCCAAAGTATCCATTTTGAGGATTCCGAGTTAGTTACAACGAGTGTTCTCGGGACGTCCGTATGTATGTGTGTATATACGTATGTATCTGACATAACTCAAAAATCCTAGAAAAGTGAAATTTGGCACAAAGACTCCAAGTGGGGTCTAGTTGTGCACCTTCTCTTTTGGTTGAATTCAGATGTTCCAAAGGGGGTCTTTTATACACCTTTTTGAGGTAAAATCATTGTTCATTTCAATGCAAACTCAAGTGGTGTTATAATTTGGCTAACACTTGGCAATACAGTGAAACCTGTGTAAGTTGACCACTTGCCGTGCATTACTTTGGTGGTCAACTTAGACAGGTGGTCAACTTATAGAGGGTAGTAATGAAAGCTTTTTTTTTTTTGTCATTTCTTGTCCCATGCATTTTTTTTAACTAATTGGAATACTTTAAACTCACTTTCATTGTTTAACATTACTTTAAAACAATAAGCAAAAAATGTTGTTTAAATACTTTTATAGATTATTTACCAAAATGACGCATAAAGTATCATACAAAATTAAAATTTTTGTGAATCCATCAAAAAAAAAATTGTCTCATTACTTATGAAAAAGTATTTACTTGATATTAACAATTCCTAAAAATTCATAACAAGTCAAAAGTGACTCAAATTCTTCATTTGTTTTTTTCTTGTACATTTGTAACCATGGTAATCTACTTTTCAACAAAATTACTCTTTATTGAAGTTTGGCTCATTTTCTGGGACTTAACATTAGCCCAACGTTTTTTGATGGAAGCATAAATTTTCATATGTTTTTCTAAAATGGGTCTGGTTACTTATTTGAGGCATAAATGATGAAACGTTTATTACAATCTAACGCTTTTGCATAGTGGTCAACTTACAAAGGGTTTTTTACACTACTCCAAACTAAAGCTGGTGTATATTAGTGGTCAAGATAGACAGGTGGTCAAGATAGAGAGGTGGTCAAGTTACAGAGGTTTTCCTTCATTATATAGGATAGGACTAATTCCATTCCTGACAAAAGCGGTCAACTTAGACAGGTGGTCAACTTACAAAGGTGGTCAACTTTACAGGTTTTACTGTATATCGTATTTTGATAGCCAAGTTTTGTTGTCAACTTGTTCGGTGTTTTTTTTTTTCTTCTAAATCTGGTTTCAATTTGGTCATAGTTAGAGAGTTAACCATTGAATCACAATAAAACTGCAATATTGGGAAAATTGATCTATATCAAACATTTTCTTTACTTCGGTTTGCAACAAAATTGGGTTGAAAATATTTAAAGTGATCTTTGCTTAATCCGAGGCACTTTATCATTAAATTGGAGTAAAAGGAAGTCATGTGATGTACACATTAGCTCGATTTACAATGTCACAAAAAATGCTTGAACCTGTGAAGTATTATGGCACAAACCCCATATTCATACGACAATTTGTTGCTTTTCTATGAATTTTTAAAACGTGTCAAGGACTTTAACCTTTATTTGATTTTTTTTAATTTCAAATTTGAGCCATATAAAAGGTCGGCTAAACGGGGTTCACCTGCAAGTATGAAAATTAATAAAATTCTTTATTAGAAATGATATGCAGCAAAGTAGTGAAGAGGGTGCGTGATACTTACTTCTTTTTTTGTACTGACCCAGTGCGGTTGGTTCAGCAGAATCGATCAATCATTTACAATGGTTGAATTAATCTTGCGTATTTGTCTTATACAATGTTATTTAAATAAAATGCTAAAGTTGAAACATTTTTGTTGAATACTTAGGTCAGTATTTGTGCAGTATTGGATAAGAGATAACTAATCTAAGACTGCCCATTAGAATTGTGTTTTGTTCATAGGAATAAGACCATACTTGTTATTGATAGCAAAATAATAAATGTATTCATTTATGAATGAGCCCCCCCCCCCCACTTTCTTTTTTTTTGGCCATGTACGAAAGAGGATTTGAGGTGGTTTGAAATGTCTCTAAATTAGTTAAGTTATTCCATTCTATAGTAAAATACTTGATAAAATGCTTTATGGAAAAGAATCGGACCGAAAACAAGGTAAGAAAAGGTCAACTGGCAAAGTTAACAAATTTGATCGGAGATTGTGTTGTCTTATAATGTGTCACAAAAAGCAAGGTTATTGTTTAAACCCTTAACTAAGAAAACTACCATTTATTTTACAATCATTAATTTAGGGATATTGTTCCATACAAATTAGGTTGCAATAACAATTGTAAAAAAAAATAAAATTTGTATTAGAATATTGTTATGATTTCGATGCAACTTCAAACTTTCTTCCAAATGACGACACAGGTCTTGAGAAAACACAGGAGATTTATTTAAATACAAATAATAGAGCAGGTAACAATTGCAAACATCCCGCAATTGATCGAATATCCTTAAACACTGTACATTACTCATTACACCTAGCATTTAAATCCGACATACGTGAAAAGAACAGCAATTTGAAAATCACAGCGCAAGCGTTAATACATTCACATACAGCAGTGAAAAACAAGACTAAACAGTTAGAAAGCAAAACTGACTCCCCCTCTCATTCACAAGACGTCTGGCCTTATATACCCAGCGAAGAAACATCCAGAAAATCCTACAACATTGGACCAATTTCTCATATTTTCTTTTTTTTTTTCCATTCACAAAGGTTATCCAGGGACCATATACATCATACGATTGTTGGGGGGTTGTATATTCATTACAGGAAACAATTTACAGGTTTAATTACTACGATAATTTTAAATGGAAAATTAATGGAATAAACGCCAAAATTAGCCAGATTACAACAAGTTAATCATAAAAACAATTACTATTTACAATATTTTACATTTAATATGGGTTTAAATATTCATATGTGTAACATATGGTGATTCAAACCTACTAATTCAATCTTTTTTTTTTAATCATGCTTAGTTATAAAAGTAATACTGAATGAAATTTTTAAAAATGTAAGTACAGTGAAGCAGTTTATACGCTTTTGAAAGACTGTATGAGAAAAGCATAGAAAAAAGTATAATAGTAGCTATACATTAATATGTATTAGACTCTGCAGGGGCCAATTAAAAAAAATATATATAAAAGAGAAACATATAAACGGTGCTTCATGCACAGAGAATCAAGGGGCCCATATAGGAGGGTAAGTAGGGGCTCCAGCCCCCCCCCCTAGAGATTAGAACTTTCTTGCCTTTAGTACTTTTTTCTTTGCAAAAATGTAAAAACGTTTCTTCTCCAGCCATTAATGAATAAGTTACTTAAAAATGTCAAATTTTAACGACTCAAATCTGTTTTGAATATCCTGCTAAATCATGGGGAAAATATCTGAGCTCCCCCCTTACAATTTTACATACGGATGCCCATGCAGAGAATACTTTTCAAATTGAATGCAATTGGTTTGCAAGAGTTGAACATTTCCCAGTTTTTAAATGTTGTCATTAAAACTGCATTTCTCTTTATTTTTCCAGTTGGAAACATTAACTTTAAAGATATAAATCTGGATCGAGGATATCAACCCCTTCTGGCCTACTGTCGAAGCAAGCTCGCCAATATACTTTTTACCAAGGAACTGGCAAACAGATTAAAAGGTACTTCAGAACAAATTTCAATATTCAAATCGGCATTATTAAGCAACTATGAAAGAGTAACTGTTCCTTTATATTTGAACTTGTATTACATTAGAGCAACCATTCTTTCTTCTCCCTACTCTAGTTCTTTCTACGGGCCCTAAAGCCAGTAATAATATTTTGTGGATAAAAATTGCTCTTAGTTGCCAGTTTTAACTTCTACATATTAATGACATCTTTTTTGGTTTTAATCTTGTTTTAAAAATCCTCACAAGCTAATCCTGTATTTATTTTGCAAGTCAATGTTATTAATGTTGCAACATTAATAACATAACATGCAAGTCAATGCTATAGAAGTTTTTTAAACAGTCTTTTTTGGTTTTAATACAGTTTTAAAAGTCCTCACAAGCTAATCCAGTATTTATTTTGCAAGTCAATGTTATTAATGGCAAAGTAATTATCCCAAAAAATTCCTTCATAGTTAGTTATTTTTCGTCCTTTTTGGTCATTTGTAATCAAATTTATCCTTTTCTGTGCCATGAAGTAAATCGCTCGGACACCGGAATTTTGTTTGAAAACCGCGACGTCTGGGCAAGCCTAATCTTACGTCATGTACTCTTACACTTCAGGCACAATACTGCATTTATATGACTTTTTCTTACTTGAATATAGGAACTGGAGTGACAACATATTGCCTGCATCCGGGAGCTGTCCATACTGAGCTTGGTCGCCACATGGGGACGTCCTTTAGCAACATTATGGGACGTATCTACCATGTTTTCAGTCGTGCATTTTTTAAAAGTGCTTACAAAGGTGCTCAGACCACCATTTTCTGTGCTGTAGACGAATCATTGGCCAATGAAAGTGGTTATTACTACAGGTAACTAATATTTTGCCTATTCCGAAACATTCACTATTGATTTTCAAACTGATTATTTTTGGTATAAATTTCTAAAACACCTTTTGCATTTTTAAAAATAAATTTTAAAAAAGAAAGTAAATGTCACGGGTGAAAGTGGGAAAAAATCCCCAGACTGAAATGTTTCAAGATAAAAAGAGGGTGTGTCCAAAATTCTATTTTCTAGACAAATAATAAAATACGGAGCTTCCTACTTATTACAATTGGAGCAGGGGTAAAAGTGTTCCGTTTTTGACAGATTTCAATCTTTTAAAAAAATGAGAAACAGAGCGAGAACAAACCAAATAAAAGTTAAAAAATAACAAATAATTAGTGAATGAGTTAAATCTGGGAAGATGAGATAACTTTTCTTCAATTTAATTTGTATTTTGTGATAATATTTAAGAGAAAACTGCTACTGCCTAATGATGAAAAATAAATTGTTCTTAAATAAAGTGAAGTATATATAATTTCTTATAATTTTATTTCTTAAAAAAAGCTTTGTAATTCTTCAGTGTGCTGTAGGGTGGTCCAAAATGCTATGACAAAAAAAAAAAAAAAGTTAAACGTTTACATCCGCATTGCTGCGCTTATTCTGAATTTCAAAGTAAGTTACCAAATCAAAATTTGAATCAACTTAAGTATGTTTAGGGGTTGCGGCTAATTGAAAGTTTTAAACTTTTATTACTCATTTTAAAATGTTCCCCATTTACAGGTCATTTTGAAACAAATCAATTAACTATTAGAATTTACTAAAATTATTAAGGTTTGTCCTGGGCACCTTCTTCTACTACACAGAGAAAAAAATTTTACTGCCCAAGAAGGGGACACTGATGAAAATGTTTATGTAACAATAGCAGTTTAGGAAAATGTATTATGACGTTTGTAAATGTAAAATAACTTCTTCACAGTATTTATGTACTTACTCATAATTACTGTCTAACCACGGGTTGTATGGAATTGGCAAATGTCCAGTTAAAACCAGTCTATCTAAATGAGGGGGGAAAAGTAAAAATTTGATGCACGTATTCCGCTCATTTGAATGTGACTCTGCTTTGTTTAGAAGCTAACATACATCTGCAAAAACTGACATCCCTGAAAACTAATAGATGTGTCCATTTTCGCCTGTAAAACGGATGTTTGCCTTTCCATACAATCTGTGGGCAGACAGTATGTCATTCATAAAATTCTTAGTCCAAAAATTTTTAGTTTTAGTGAAAAATCCACTTTTTCTGTGCTAAATCTTTGCAACTTCTAAATATTGACCAATACACCTGATTTTTTATCATAGATTTTATAATATCATGCAGAACAGGCATGTGGAGAGCATAATTTCAGATATTTTTGTTTTTGGACCCTCTAACAAGAGGGTCATCCATTAATTAAAAAGACAAACTGAGAGAAAAACACATTTATTTCTGCAAAACAAGACTTTCTTTCCCTGCTTTTCAACATAATCCTCATCAACACTTATGCACTTATCCCATTGGGTTTCTATATAGGTTCCAAGGAACTCTACTGTTCCATTTTCATTTTATTCACCCTTGATTTGGATTCTACCAGTGTCTTGGTGATATTTGTATGCATGAGCATGATGTTTAAAACAAATAGGGAGGCCCGTGTACCCAGGGCCACCTCACTTTATCTAAATAATAAGTTCTATTTTTTGGCAACCATTTTCAAATCTTGGTGAAAAAAGTTCTTTTAATGGAAAACTTTATTATATGATCTAAAGAGTAATTTTGCATATCATCCCTTTTATTCAAAGCAGAGTAAAACTTTTCTTTGAATTGTAGGACACCTTTTTTTAACAGACACTATTTAAAATATTAAATAATTAATTCCTGTCATTGAGTTTTTCACTGGATAGTTTGCGTAAAATAATCTAAATCCATAGTTGCCTTGGAGTTAGGTTAATTTACAATCATTGAAGTAATTTTATTGAAAATTTTTTCATAATAAAAGGAGCGAAATGGCTTTCATTGTCTGAATTCTTTGGATTTAATTGAGTGTTTGTTGTTATTTAAGGGAGTGATAGGAGTATATTATTATTAGGGTCTAGAAAGTAATGACACTTTTGTTGAACAGATAAATCTATTCTTGATCAGTGATGTAATAACTCATCATTAATATCCTTTTGCCATCTAGTGTTGAAAATTTTAATCGCAGATTGATAAAAATAGACTGATTCTGGTGCAAAAAAAATCTAGAGATTGCATTTCAGAAATGAGACAAACTTTCAAGATTTTTGTCACTTAGAAAGTATTGCAGCAATTGGAACTAAAGGAAATCAGATGGTGCAATGTTGGGCAAGCAATATTCTGGTGATTGTCAATATAAAATGGGAGATGATTGCTCAAGACCCCCGTGGTGATTTTCCATCACTACAATTGTTTTCGTTTTGTTCTGTGTGAATTTCCTGTTGCTTGTGAATCTCCTGAATGCTTGTTTCGTGTGTGTTGTTTTTCTCCCAGCGCTTTGCAGAAAAGAAGGTTTCATTTTGAATGACAGCTGGGTGACTTGCTCTTTTGACGGCATGCCAGGTTGCTCCTTTGGCTCATGAGGTCATTGTAGCGACCGTTTGCCTGGGCGTGTTGGGAAAACATCTGATGTGCAAGTTTTAGGATGTTTGATGATGTGTTGTTGTGGGCATGCATTTGTTTCAGTGGCAGCAGGTTCGATGGTGACCGTTTGTCGCGTGCTACAGGGTTCCCATGAAGTGAAAGAACGTGAGGGATGCTGAGTTTTGTGAGCGTCAGTTAAGATGGTTCGCTCGTAAGTGTTGGTGGTGCATTTGAAGTGTCCGGCGCGACCAGAACGAAAAGGTGATATGTTGAAGAAGCCAGTTCTGAAGATGAGTTCTGGATACCTCTCTTCTAGTGGCCTCCCTGGACAATAAGTATCAGATAATTTCTTCTGTTTGTTACTCTCATGTCAGAAAATGAAAAAGCGTGACTTTAACAAATTGAAAGTTTCGCCGTGTATTGGCGTGGGGGAGCGGATCTTGGTTTTCTGATGATACTTTGGAGACTGATGTGTTCAAGAATTTTTGGTTTTCATCTACCCCCTTGAATTCACTGACATTTATGCTAATATTGAATATTTAGCATGGTAACAATAGGTTTTTAAATTGGGTTTAAGTTATTTGTGGTTCTCCGCTGAAGCGGTAATTTCCTCAGAACAGATCTGGCGAGATTTGACTGCAGTCGGAAATATGTTCACTAAATAATAATAAAAAAAACATCTCAATTGTAATATGTAGCAGATTTAACGGAATTCTATTTTCTACGTCCTCAGAAAATTTGCTGGTGTATTACCAGCTGAAGTTATTTTCATTATTGAAGTTTTCGGAAATTGAAACTAGATTATTGTGGCAAATTAAATGAGTGATATACTATAAATATTTCCTGTGTGATTTTATGATCTATATTATTAACCAGACATAACATGAAGAGTTATAAGCTTATTTTGAAAATAGTTTGGTTTTTGCCATAAAATGTTAAGTGCTGTTCTGACAAGCTTTCCTGTGTAGTTTTCGATATTATGATGTTTCTTATATGCTCCAAGCTACGGCCAATGAATAAGTCATTTTAACCATTCAATTTTGGCATTACTTATTTTTCATAAAATACTTTCCATTCATTTGTCACCAGGTCCAACACAACACAACATTATATTTTATTTTTCTTTAAATTCAGCACACTAGTGTGCTGAATTCAAAGAAAAATAAAATATTTAAAATATAAAATATATTTAAAGAAAAATTAAATTTTAATTTAATTTTAAATTAAAATAATTATTATAAGATATAATTATAATAATTAATAATATAAGAAATAATTATAATAATTAATATATTTAAATTAAAATAATTATTAAATTAAAATAATTATTATATTTAAAGAAAAATAAAATATAATGTTGTGTTGTGTTGGACCTGGTGACAAATGAATGGAAAGTATTTTATGAAAAATAAGTAATGCCAAAATTGAATGGTTAAAATGACTTATTCATTGGCCGTAGCTTGGAGCATATAAGAAACATCATAATATCGAAAACTACACAGGAAAGCTTGTCAGAACAGCACTTAACATTTTATGGCAAAAACCAAACTATTTTCAAAATAAGCTTATAACTCTTCATGTTATGTCTGGTTAATAATATAGATCATCAAATCACACAGGAAATATTTATAGTATATCACTCATTTAATTTGCCACAATAATCTAGTTTCAATTTCCGAAAACTTCAATAATGAAAATAACTTCAGCTGGTAATACACCAGCAAATTTTCTAAAGACGTAGAAAATAGAATTCCGTTAAATCTGCTACATATTACAATTGATATGTTTTTTTAATTATTATTATGTGAACATATTTCCGACCTGCAGTCAAATCTCGCCAGATCTGTTCTGAGGAAATTACCGCTTCAGCGGAGAACCACAAATAACTTAAACCCAATTTAAAAACCTATTGTTACCATGCTAAATATTCAATATTAGCATAAATGTCAGTGAATTCAAGGGGGTAGATGAAAACCAAAAATTCTTGAACACATCAGTCTCCACAGTATCATCAGAAAACCAAGATCCGCTCCCCCACGCCAATACACGGCGGAACTTTCAATTTGTTAAAGTCATGCTTTTTCTTTTTTTGACATGAAAGTAACAAATAGAAGAAATTGTCTGATACTTATTGTTCAGTGAGGCCACTAGAAGAGAGGTATCCAGAACTCATCTTCAGAACTGGCTTCTTCAACATATCACCTTTTCGTTCCGGTCGCGCCGGACACTTCAAATGCACCACCAACACTTACGAGCGAACCATCTTAACTGACGCTCACAAAACTCAGCATCCCTCACGTTCTTTCACTTCATGGGAACCCTGTAGCATGCGACAAATGGTCACCATCAAAGTTGCTGCCACTGAAACAAATGCATGCCCACAACAACACATCATCAAACATCCTAAAACTTGCACATCAGATGCTTTCCCAACACGCCCAGGCAAACGATCGCTACAATGACGTCATGAGCCAAAGGAGCAACCTGGCATGCCGTCAAAAGAGCAAGTCACCCAGCTGTCATTCAAAATGAAACCTTCTTTTCTGCGAAGCACTGGGAGAAAAACAACACACACGAAACAAGCATTGCATGTAACAGGAAATTCACACAGAACAAAACAATCTTGGTGATGGAAAATCACCCCCCCCCAAAAAAAAAAAAAATTCGGTGGGTTGTCTCCCCTGATATTTTACCACCTGGTTTCTCTTTAATACAATTGCTATGTAACAAAAAAAACGAAAATTCAGCTGATGTCTAATATCGTTGCCTCAGAGCAATAGTAAGATATCTTAGTGTTATTTCTGGGATTAGATATCTTACTGTGGCTCTGAGGCGACGATATGCTATGTCTGGATATTTTGCTCTGAAACCAGATTTTTATTGATCGAGGATAGTGAATTCATAGACTAAATGGCAAAAGGTAGTTGGTAAAATTAAAATTTATCTTCTAACATGAAAATATGAGGTTAATTAGTCTAGCATACATAGTTCTTAAAACTAAGATAAATTCTTTAAATAAATATTTAGGTATTTAATATTTTAAATAGAGTTATTGTTTTTAACTTCCAGCAACTGCAGTAAAGTGGCACCATCCAGAAGAGCTAGAGATGCAGAAATGGCGAAAAAACTGTGGGAGCTTAGTGAGAGTTTTGTCAAGACTGAATAGAAAAAGAAACACCATTCATGTAAATTATATTTTATAAGCCAAAGACATCACATTTACAATAAAGATTTTTCTACTTTAATTTTTCTTCTCTTATTAACTGCTAACAATTAACATCCAGCCAACTTAGTGAAAGTGATCTGAAACAAGATTTACATAGTATAGTACAAGTAGGTGAACATTTTACTAAAATCACGTGCATTGTTTTAAAATAAAAACACATATCAATCAAAAAATTGATAAATCCTTTTAAAAGTTTTCAGGACAAAGTATTTTACTAGCTTTGTGGTAGGTTTATTTTATTGCAGTAGTAAGAGATCCTGAAGAGGATCCAAAAAGGCACATGAAAAATATTTTTCGTAATTCTGTGGTCTCTAACGTACCCCCAAAAATAAATTGCTACAGATTTAATTCAACCACTGATTAACTTACATGCTAATAAAAACATAGCAAAATGTATACTATCCTAATATGCTAGTAGTACATACATTAAGAATTATCTTCAAAAACATGTTTCATTACCATTGGTAAATTTATTTGAGGTACAAATAAATAAGGCCCAGTAAACTCTACTTATACAACTGCAATTCTGATTTTTTAAAGTGTACGTACACACTAAGATATAATTTTTTTTTTCACTTAAAAATCTTGTTTTTTAACTGTAGGTCACTGAGTTAAGTTTAATGCATTTTCAGCATAAAAATTAGTAATGAGCACATTTTACGAAACACAATATCTTTAGTCCAATTTGTCTATAGTTGAGGCAAACCTAACAGAACTGTGAAGGCTACACAGATCCCAATCACAGCATTACGACGCTGCCAGGTTAGGTTTGCCGTAACTATAGACACATTTTTTGTCAAAACACATCTCTTTTTTTATCTTTCATGTTGTCTGCCCCAATAAAAACGCAGAGAAAAGTTTTTTTTTTAAAATAATTTTTCCAAATACAAAAGGAAAAAAAAATCTCCTAAATTTTGCTGTTTTAATATATACTTAAAATTTACTTTTGAACTAATGGCTCTGATTTAGGCACACAGCATCCATTTAAACATACAGACTACATAATGGTATTAAAATAATTATTATACTTTAATTTTCTGTTGTGTAATCATGTTTGAGAAAAAGCAACACATGACAAAGAGGCGATTCTTCAGAAATCGGGTTTAAAGTTTTGAAACAAGTTCTCAGCGATGGCAGCACCTCATGAGAAATTCTTAGTATCATTGTAACAAATATTCATTCCTTAATGAGCTTTAGTAGATATAAAATAAAGTTAAAATATGAAAAAATTAAAAGTTAGTATTAACTTAAATTAATATCTACCAATACTTAAAAAATAAATTAATAGGTTTATTTAATGTAACACGTGTTCAAGTAACTAGACTTTCAGAATATTTAAAACATTTAAAGGATGCGGATGCAAAAGTTTGAATCTTAAAACATAGCTTGCAATTATTTACAGCAAAGAATATGTCTAAAGTGTCATTCATCCAAATAGTAGATCTTTACCCAAAATCAATTGCACTTTTGTCCCGTTCCCAAATTTAATATTTTGAGAAATTGGGTGGAGAAAAAATAGGATCAGGGTTGCCATCAACATTTTGCTTGAAAATAGTAACTTTAGTAACTTGAAATGTATAAAATAGCCCAAATAGTCTCCTCAGAGTGACATTTATGTTGCGTTTTGTATACATGTAGTTGCTTTTTCACAATAGTTTTTATAAATTTGCTAACTCAAGAAATATACAACCACACAATAGAGCATCTTGAAACATGACTACATCTAGTAAACACAAGAAAACCTAAACTTAATTTTTAAGATCTAACATTTATTTCACCATTTACTTAGTTCACTTAGCATTTTTCAATGGAATTACTGTTTCAAAATCAAAGTTATTTTTTCCCTTTTATATGTGCCATGAAATGAAAATTATGTATATATATATATATATATAAATATATATATTAAGTTCAAAGTAAATTAAGCATACATACTCCAATTTTAAAGACGGAAATTGAGTTTGCGTATGATTATAACATTTAATTCATAACTAGATGACAGAAACTAAAAACTTGGCAGCATTTCTTGGTTTTTTAGTAACATAATTATCAATAAAACTTGGATTTTTTAAAATAGAGAATTGCATTTTATAGGGAAGCATTATAAAGGTATTCATTCTACTATAATGAAGTTGAAAGCAGTGACTTACATTGCCTTTCTTGTTTGTGCTTCTCAGCCCAGATTGCTTTATTTTCAGGAGAATTCACTAGAAAAGGAAGGCAACAAATAAATTTAAATTCAATTAAATAAACTATTTCATAATAATTCATGTTCACGATCTATGAAGCTAGCTATAATATTTCTTAACTTTATATGGTAAAATACACAATGTTGGAAAAAAAAAAAAACTCATAAAAATATTAAAATAAAATATGCTATAAAAAGTTAAAATTACCTTTTAAAAAACATTTAAACAAAAGCTATTTGTTTTATTACAACATAAATGTTAATACTAAACAATGTAAGAGAAACAAGAAAATATTACATGCAATATTGGTTTGCTAAGTTTCTTCCAAAGTTGGGAAAAATTGGCCAGAAGGAAAGTTTCTACGATTAGTAAAAAGATTAAGAGAAACTAGGTTTTGTTAGAAATGTACCACATAAGTACAAGTTACATCTATGAAAGACAAAATAAATATATTTTGAAATTTAATATTAAGTAACTTTAGTTAGATTTTAGTTACACAAAGGGTTTAAAAAAATCATGATTTTTTCTTTAAAGAATTGAAAAAAATTGAATTTTTATTCTTTAAATCAGATTTATTTGATTTTTTCTATTAAATTTACATATATTTTGGAAAATGCTTGGAACAGTTTCTTATAAGAAAAAAACTTTTTTTAGTATATAGAAGATTCTACTCAAATAGAATCTACACAAAATATTCTATTTAAATTTAAGTATTTATTTTTTTCTATATTTTAACCTAAATGCATTTTTTTTTTTTTTTTGCTAATGGATAATTCAAACTAAATAAAAGGAAATTTGAAAGGACAAATTAAAAATTAAATGTGAGCTTTTTATTAAAAGGAAAAATTCACACAATTCAGACAACATTTTTTAAGAAAATGAAATTCGAGCAGATGATGCTATGGCTGTTGTGTTATTTGGTGTATAAACTGGATTTCTCTCTACCTCCCATTGCAAAAAATGAACCCCAACAGTCATAATCGGTCATTGTATCTGTTACATTTTTATCAATCAATGCTGATTTTTGAAATGGGCCACTTGTTTGGAAATTGGCAACAATGCTGACAAGGCTTGGACATATTTCTTTAATAAATTCCAAACCTTGATTATTTTCATCCACACTAATTGAAATTTCATTTCGATTTAAGACAGAGGAACTTAATAAAACTCCTTCACAATGGCATCCATAAATTGCTTGTTCGTATCTTTTGTGGTACTTTCTTATCCAACACTTTTTCTAAATTTTTACTCAACATTTTCCACTGACACGTGGATTTCGCAAGGGAAGTCCTTGTTTTGAATTTTATCTATAGCATGAGCAATAGGTTTTCAAACTTCAATCATCTGTTCTGAATCATCCAAACTAAAAAATAGTTTAAATCAATGATTTTTTCGAAAAAAATCAATTGACTTAAATCCAATGGTTTAAATAAATGATTTTTTTTTTAATTCAAATCAACTGATTTAAATCATGCCAACCTTGGTTATACATACCAAATGGATAATTACATCAGCATTTTAGCAAAGACCTTAGATTTGATTGAAGCTATTTTTTGATTAATAGGTTGCAAATTATGCACCTTAGCCAGAGATTAGGCAAAACTATAATCAAATACCTTACAATTAGTTACGACATCCAGAGATTATAGTTTCACCCTAATTTGGGCAATCATCAGTCTGGAAAAGCCATAACAGAGCTGGAGGTAATAGACCTCTCCTAAACTCTGAGATTATGTACACAATGGTAGCTTAATTTAAATTTAGCACATCAGTGAAACATCCAAAAACAAGACGAAGCTCCATCTCATGAAATGAAGGTAAACACTATAATAATAAGCTGTAAGTTTTCTTTACAGAAACTAAATACCCAATAACTTGTTGCAACATCCAAAGACACCCAACAAAAGCGTTTGTTGGATGTCTTTACCCTTGAGCTTACTTCCTTAGCTTTGAAGAATCCTTGTAACCTTGGAACATATGTATACAGTATCCTGCAAATTTGTGCCCTTTTATAATGTTTAATTCTTATTACTTGTAAATACCTATTAAAAGTTTGATGAATAAAAATAAGCTCTTAAAAATAAACATAAACAACATTTCTAATTAAGTTCATAACATTTCACCTAATTTATTCAAAGATGTTAATTCCATTAACAAAGGTTAAAATAAAAATTCTTTAAGTTTAGGATTTGTTAGCAGAGGCGGCAATTGGGACTAAAAAAGGGGGGGGGGCAAAAAAAACCCAAAAGACAAATAGAAGCTGTAGAATTCTTAGCAGTAAAATAAAAGAAAAGAGAAAAAAAAAAGTTAAAAATTTTGCTAAGGCTGGTTTTGTGATGCATATGAGTGGTAATTGATACAAATCTAATAGCTTAACTCATGTTTTTCTTACGATTTTGATGAATTATGTATACCAGCGGTTCCCAACCTTTTTAGCCGTGCGGCCCACCAGTCTTGTTGAAAACGTCGTTGACGCCCACTAACTACTATATATTACTTGCAAAGCCAAAATTTACTTTCTGTGTATATGGAGGGGGGGGGGGAGATGGCAGCTCCTCGTAACTGTCCTTTAGTGTAAATATACCATATTATGCTTGAAAGTGTGTTAAAAACAAGAGCTCTGGAGATATTAATCCCTTTCTCCCCTCTAGCTGCACCACTGGTATAGATATACTGTACAATAACACTTTTCAAAGTAATTTTTATGGAAGGAAATAACTTTTTATTGTATTCACTTAGCTGGCATAGCTGTAAGTAAACTCAAAACCCATTTATTAAAGTTAAAGCTCCATTGGATTTTGATGCTAATTTTCCTCTACGAGGGAGTTGATACCTGGATTGAAACTGAATAGTTTTAGTCTCAAATTACTTGCAACATTCAATGCATTTTGTATTATTAATTTTTTCAACTGGAATGAAAAATCTCATTCAAATTGCTAGTTGTCGAAAAGCCCCTCAAGTGTCTCAATTTACTAGTTAGTCTACTAGTTAGTTCAACAAAGGAGGAGCATTTTTAACTTGAAGCTAATACTAGTTTCTTTTGAAATTTTCTGTAAAAAAAATTTCAATCTCATTAGATTTATCTTCAATTATAGAGGAAAGTTCCCAGGAAATATGAGGAATCTTAACTTTAAAGTTTCATAGTGGTTATCAGCCAGGGAGAATTTTTGAGTGACAGTACATCTAATGAGTGAATTTTTGCAAAAATTGTAATTTAAAACACAAAAATTTTTTTTGGTTCAGATTCTTGACCAGTGTCCACAGCCCAGTAAGACGCTCTTCGTGGCCCATGGGTTGGGAACCGCTGATGTATACAATGAAACAGACTTATATTATTTACCCCAAGGTAGTTTGAGATGTTACAAACACTTGGTAATAATTTCATTAAGTATGGCTTGCTTAAATAAACAATTAATTTACTAATATCTAAACAATGAACACATCAGATAAAAGTTACTGCTAAGTAATGTTTCGTAAACAGATATACAAAGTAAAACAAATAATTATGATCTGAAAATTTTGACACTTCTGCTTTTTTATTCTTTCTAGTTTTGACTTCTGAATTGGAAAATGAAATAAATAAATGAACCATGAAAAGTGCGAAGGGGGGGGGGGCAGTTGCCCCCCTCCCCCAGAATCGCAGCCACTATTTGTTAGTCATCGAGTTAGCTCATCAAGCTTTGTGTAATTTCCACAGGTTGGGATAATTTTCAAGAAGGAACTCTGAGATTTTTTTTTATAAAACCTTCTAAACCATTCATGAATAATATATAGGGCCATTCCACCGTAATGTGCGTGACAATCCAACTCTATAATTTCACCAACATTTTGTTATAGATCTTAATATTTTAACTAAACAAGAATAAGCATATTTTTTAATCTTTACAATATATATAAATATACTCCTGACACAGTATTATTTTTATTGAATAACTTTAATACATACTTAAAATTTAATTTATTTATGTGCGGGACATTCAAAGTCAACCTCTTGTTGTTTGCTGCATGCATTACTTAGTATTTTTGCTCTATTAATATAGCAATAACAAAACAAACTGTAGGTTTTGAAAGCTAAGGTTCCAACATAAAGAAAACATAACGCATTTGTTGAGAAATAATATATTAAATCATTGGGAAAAAATTATGTATATGGCCATCCTACGGATAATGATCATTTTGTTCTGAGTGTGATTGTTTCTATATTTCATAAAAAAAATAATTTTAAAGGTACGGACAAAATATTTTGCTTAAGAATTCACATACATTTCTGATTTCTTAAGCAACAAAATTTTGTTTGTTAACCTTTTAAATTATTTTTAATGAAATGTATAAAACGTCACCTGTGGGACAAAATTACTGTCTTTCGAGGAAAGGCCCTATTTCATTTTTCAACGACCATTTTATTTTCTGTTGCTTTCTTCCAGTTACTTAAAGCGTGTTTAGTTTATTGTACAGCCCCGGAAGAGGTTTTTTTCAGAAGAATCTCATCCCCGACTGTGGGAATACGATTTTTTAATCCCTTCAATTAACACAATACAGTAACACCTCGTTATATTGCGCTTTTCAGGGTACAAAGAAAAAGAGCGATATATCCGAAAGTGCGATATAACGGAGGGCATTAAAAATAGTTATGTCTAATACACAAGTAAATTGGCATTCATTCTTTTTGACATTAGTTTCTAATGGTTTCAATGTGGGTGCTATCACACCTATTGAAATTTAAACAAGATTGAAATTTAAGTAAATTTTCACCGTCAGAAAGTTAAAATCATCAAATGGCGAATGAAGACGATCTTTCTGAGCTACCGCGAGATAAGAATGAGCATTCCAATACCCTCTTATTCCGAGTAGGTTTTCTTATCCGTTTTACTTGCTGTAGAAAGGATGTGAAAAGTAAAAGAAACCAGATTGTTTCCAGGAAACTATTTCGCCCATCCAGATCATTATTCCCTTTGATGCAAATCCTGATTTGTGCAACCAAGTACAAATCTTTTCTGTACTAAAAGAAGGGCGTATGTTCTCTTCTACATGGGCTACTATGACACTTGCTTGATGTCTCTCACTCCTTGTAAAGGCAATGTATCAATACAAAAGAAGATGTCAAGTAATTTACAGACCATCTTAAACTGAAATATACTGTGCGGGTATGTACATTTTGATGACAGGAATTGCTGCTGCTTTTCCAGCGAATTCAGAATTGCTTCTTTTTGTTCATTGACAAAATTGAGAAGAAAGAGACCTTCTCTGTGCAATACCATATGTTTTCAGAAATGGTTTCAAACTTAAAGCAAAGTTTTTTTTCTTATTTTAGGCTTTAATATTTCGGGAGACAGAAGAAAAGAACGATATATCCGAATGAGCGATATAACGAGGCGCGATATAATGAGGGGCTACTGTACAAAAATAAGTAAGCAATGAAAAATCTCACCTTTTCTATGAATGTAAAGGAAAAATGGAAAAGAAACAACCATTCCTAAAGCAACGAATCTTGGTAGCCAAAAGTTGTCCCAATGCCACTTGTATGGAAACTGCACCAGCTTAGCACTGTAAGTGTAGGGGTATTTCATGTGCTTCCTTTCGGCTTGCATGGTGATTCCTACAAATATGTTACCACAGTATTTTAATAAAAATGTTATTACAACTGATTTTAGATTCCAAATTTTAGTTGACTCATTAAGCATTGGTTGTATTGATCAACATGCCATATGCCACTGTGGATTATGTGACAAAAAACATTGTTTGGGACAATGGGGTCATTTCCAAAATATTAAAGTATTCTTTTCTGAAAGAGCATGCTTAAAAGCATATGATCTAACCTTTTTTTTAAATAATTAGTTTAAGTTTAATATTTTAAAAAAATTACTTCAATCAGTAAGCTTTCATTGTTTACATTTCTTGTTGATGACATCACAAATGGAACAGAGCAATGCAACAGAACCATTCACAGAGCAAAATATTTAATTCGCATCTTTACTCACGTGTATTGGCAACGATATGGCTGGTAGCAAGCATAGAGCGCAATTTTAATTTGCTTCTTGATTATCATAACGTGGAAACGCGGTACAAAATGCGCCAAAGAGCATCATTTGTGACGTCACCAAGACCACGCCTTGTTTGAAAAATCGGACATTTAAAGATTTAATTACAAAATAACTGTTGGGAAAATGAAAGAATTTTCTGGGTTCATGTTATTTATTTTGCTTATTCTATCAATTTCAGTGACTAAAAGTAGCACTTTTGACTGAAGGAAACAACCCCAACATTGTGATAAGGATTGTAGACCAGTTTTTCTACAAATTTATGATAAAACAAACATAGAAAAACATTTTCAAAAAAAAAAAAGAAAAACATGAAGCAAAAAGTACTATGTAAGGTGGAACTTCATAATGTAAAGAAGATTCGGCAGTGATCGATCAAAAATAAAATTTTGATTAGCTGATTTCCAGATAACTAAAATACCCCCCCCCCCCTTTAACAGATCACCAAATACTCACGCTCGTTATTCAGGGCAGGGGAGTCAATTGTCTCTTTATCGTTTTGGGAAATCAATATATTTACAAGAAGTGAGCATGGTTTTTGCTTCACCTTACTTGAGTACAAACAGTTTGCCCTCTCTCTGGAAATGTTCAAAATGATGAGCTTAAAAGAGGTGAAAGAACTGTTTTTACAAATGAAACATTGTGAAAATTCTAATTTTAAGATACATGAAATTTTGTGAAGAGGCCACTTTTATGATATAGAATTTTGTGAAGGGGGGTGCAAGCGAACGTAATGTGCCTCTTAATTGAGCCCTGTTGGCAAAGTTGTCACTTACATTCAAATTTCCTTGGCTTGGTTTTTGCTTCGACTTACATTGAGTGTAGTACATTTTACCCTCTCAATGGAAAGATTCCGAATGAAAGGCCTACATATACGGTTCCCAAAGCATAGCTTTGGAGAAGCAGGGCTTCTCATAACAAAGTTATCCAAGCCACAAAAACTCTTCAATCATAAAGTATCCCCAAAAGACAAATTTCTAACTTTCTGAATTTTTTTTCACCATATCATTGTTTCTCACAAAGTCATAAAATGCAAACTCCATTAATGATAAGTGATGAAACAAAAAATAAACGAATCAGCAATTTAATAACTGATATGATAAATGCAAAAATATTTACTTATTAACTAATAACAAAAGTATTTAGCAGACAGTGGTAGGTAGCCATCAAATATGCTGTGCTACATTAGAGAAGTATTTTCTGAGCTTTATACATTTTTTAAAAGTCTAAGTTGCATTATTTGCTTAAAAATAAAGAGGGTTTTTTTTCTTTTTTTTTTACAGTAAAAACTCATTGAAGTGTTTTACTGCCAATAGAGGAATACAGGGGACATGCAAGGTTATGTGGAAAACAACAAAATATTTGAAGTGCAAATTATTACAACAATGACAAAAGCACTGTAAAATTTGAGGCATATCTTGAAAAATAACATATTCTCAAAAGCAATTACCGTTTCCTTAATTTTTAAGATTCTCTCAAATGCAGCGTATCCTATATCCTTTCAGATTTCAGAGAAAATAATCATCAGCATCAACCTTTCAAGAAGAAGTTGAAGTTATTGAAGCAACAATCTTTTACAAAATGCTCCATAATATTGTTTCTAAAAATTTTACGCTAAAGAGCTATTACACTTCAATAAAAAGGCTTTATTTTTAAAGATTTTATAGGGCATTATGACCACTATTTTTTATAACTTATTTCAGTGACGAGTCTGATGTTTTTCTGTAGTACATTTAACGAATTTATCATTTTAAAGAAAAGGAGCCTGTTTTACTAAACAAAGGCAAATGTTGAACTAATAAGCTTTTCAAAAGGCCTGTCATTCTTTTTGTTTTGAATGTCGTTCATTACCTTTTTTCTAAAATAATAAAACATGTAAAAAATATTTTTCCCCCTTTGCTTTTTTGTCAACGCCTCCCCTCATCAGTGATTTTCAAGTTTTCGGTGTGATGTGTTCAAGTCTTGATTGGGAATTTTTGTGTGTTATTTTCAGCTAATCGAATCTATAAATGTTATAAATTACTTCTGCTTTCATTTTAGATAATAGTTATAGCCAATATTTTAAAGTATGGTGCTAGAATCTTGTCTCGTGGTACGTGCGTAGCATTTTATCTGACCGGCAGCCATACTTTCGTCTTCATTAATGGTGCCACTTTCATTGCAAAGTTTCTGAAGAAAATTCCGTTGCCCATCCGTAAGTTACAATCTTATTTAGTTTTACTGTAAATGTTTTGGTTAAAAGCTATTTCTTTGATTGAAAATTGAACCTTTATAATATTCAAATGAGAAGGAATGTTATTTTTTTACGTCATGTGTTTCTTAATACTTACTGCAATGTATCTGTGGAACAAATAAATGCATGAATCATTAGGATTTCTCAAATTTCGTATGGAAGCAACATGAGTGAAAATTTGTTTCGCAGAGATGTTTGTTTTTTTCTTTTAATTTTTTGTATAATTAAATTCGATGCCGATACGTTCGGTCGATTAGGATCAATTAGAAATTCATCTATTTTTAAGTATTTATGATGATTACATTTTTTATGGAAAAACTACAAGTATTCAAAAAAGAGATTTATATTTTTACTTTATTGATGGATTGAGAACTGCCGGAGAAATTAAGTAATCAGCTGATGAATCGGACATAATTGGCTTAAGTTTCACTTAGTTAATGCTTGGTCTTTCATTTCAAATTTAAAAATGTGATAGTACATTTACGTTCATTTGATATGTATATTTATTTAGCTTTTAAAATAAAAATAAGTTACTAAAACAATGTTCGTGTAATGTGAGTTATTTATCATTTCATTTGTTCTTGAGTTATATATATATATTTTTTCCGCAAAGAAAAGCACTTGTTTTTCCGAGAAATAATTTCCATTCAAACACGAACGATTTCGATTGGAATGAAACTTTTTCTCATAATGTTTTGATTTTTTTTATTCAAGTCTATTTGAAGTTTCAAAATTTTGATGAAAAAATTTGACTTTTTTTTTTTTTAGTAATTGAACAAATTTTGAGGGTGGGGGGAGGGAAAACTTAATGTATCAACAGCAAATCTGCAATAACACCGAATTATATGCTTGAATTTGTTATTTTGTCGACAGGTTATGTTAATGTAATTTGCTTACCTACTCAAGTTGAAATGCTGGGAAATACCTTTTTGCGTTTCACAGAGAGCAGGATTTTTTTTAAATAACTGCATCTTGGTTTTAATAGAGGTGCTCTCCAGAAAGGGGTCTTAGCACAAACTGCAGCATTTTTTTTGCGGGGGGGGGGGGATACTTCTCTTGAAAGTACTCATGGTTTAAATAACCATAATGACTCTAGTAACAAAAGCGACACAGGTCCAAAATTTGGAGTTATGTCATAGAAACAAAACTATCTATTCTGTTGATCAAAAGAACCCAACTACTCTGAAAGTAAGTTAACACCACTGCGCCAGAAGTTGCGCCAATAAAGAGTAAACATTTGCCGCATTTGTTTGCACACACACAGTTATCTTTTGTCAACAAGGAAAAAAAAACGTCAAATCTGTAGCTCTAGTGATGTTTATATGTAAGTACCACATTAAATTACTTCAGAGATTGCCTATAAATGATGATACACTTTTTTTTAACAAATTTAACCCCACTTCCTCTGTGTCATTCTTAGTCATGTAAAGTACCCGGGTATTTATAAGGGTAAATACCAAAAATGAGTAATTTTCAGTGAAATCTATACTCACAATACAAGTATTGATTAAAATCAACCCTTTTGACTAATAATAGATATTTAATTTTAGACAATGAGAGCAATTTTGGAGTAACGAATGTTGAGGTTGGTTTTAAATTGATAAAGAGTCTATAGTGGAAAACAAAGTGAAAGATAGCATCAATTACAGGGAAAATTGTGATACTAATTCAAAAATCCTGTTTGAAAAATTCCTAAAACCAAATTTGTAATGGATAGGAAAATAGCTTTCTAATTCCAAATGTTTATAGTTATTTTTTTTTTGGAAATTACAATAGTTATTTTTTTGGAAATTACAAAAAAGTAAATAACAAGGTTTTCATTTTAAAAGAAATGTATCGTGTAAGATACTTTCAACAGCTACATTGCACAATATCTGTTTTCTTTCAATTCATTTGGAAAATGAACTAAATCGCAAAATATATCCATTCCCGAGCACTATCACTAACAAGTTGCTTAGGTTTTTGAGCAATAATCTGAATGAGATTAAAATACTTCATAGTCGGACTGAATTTGAATCACCACCTGAACTGCCCAAATTATCTGATCTATATAAGACCTTCTTCACTTGAAAGTGATTTTATATTTTCTTATGTCGTAGGATAGACCGACCAGTTGATGAACATTGACCCACTATTTCATGAAAAAAAAATGTAGTATTTAGCACATGAGTAAAAACATTTTAACTGAAATGTATAACTTTTAAATTAAAAAAAAAAATGTAAGAATTAGGGACATTCCCTTCCAGTTTTTTTTTTTTTTTTGGTTGGGGGATGGTGGCATGATAAATAAAAAATCTAGTAACCAAGGTAATCAACACTTTAACAGTGGACAAGCATAGCATTCAATCATTTCCTATCAGGAAATGTAAAAATATTTTTTTAATCTTGAAATTTATTATTGACTCACTTAAATTTTTTGAACTAGCATGTAGTAAATAAAGATTCTTTGATTCACAACTTTATTTTTAATAATCTCAATAAAATTTTTTGTACATTCAACTTTTTTTTACAAAATACCCAATTTTTGGCTTTTTATTTACCTAGACTCTTCGAGAAAAATACCAAAAAAAATTTTTTTTCTACCCCTTAGAGCAGGAATTATAGATGGAGGGAGGAAGTCTAATCATTGGCTTAGCGAAAGCTTGGGCAACAATCTGAAGTCACATGACTGAACAACTACAAATGGCTGACATGTTTTGCATGAAACTAACGAAAGAAACCTGATTTATTCCAATGCTTCGCTTTAAAATTTGTCACGTGACTTGGTGTCTTTGTTTCACAAATGAAAGTCTTCACTCCCTCCATTTTATCTCTCCTCGATGACCTACCCACTGGGTATCTACCAATCCACATCACTAGTCACACTTCACTTTTTACTTTTCTTTGCCACACGTCAGGTTTTCATAAGCATATTTTTCTTTAAAAAATGTAATGTCAAACTTCTTGCTACCCTCTCCCTTGTCACAATTTTGCAAACCTCTGATTCCCTTAAAAGTGTGAGGTCATTTGTGGATGGCTTACTAGAGCTTGAACGATAGTCGCTGTGTCACTTTTGAGTTTCATTCGGGGTTGATAAAAATCACATTTAAAAAAAAAACTTTAAAAATCGGATTTTTTTTTATTTAAATAGATTTTTTTCTAGTTTAAGATTAATTAAGTATGTTTAATACTAACAAATTAAATTGTTCAAGTTACATTGTCTAAATCAGATTCTTCTTTTATATATAAATTGAAAAATACATAAAACTAAAAATATAAAAAAGAGTAGTTAATCACATCTGGCAACCATGGACTGTAGGTGCATATCTGAGTTTGACAAAAACTTGCTTCAATATAAAGTCCCATATCCATATGAATTTATTTCCTAGACATCTTCTAACAATCAAATTAAAAATATTTGCCTTTTCTATTTAAAAAATTAAAATAAATTTAAAAATAATATAGAATTATATTAACTGAGGAAATAAAGAATAAAAATGACATAGAACATTGAATTATTTTTTTCAAACAATGCTTTTTATTGATTTTTATTTAAAATTCTTTTTTAAAGAACCGTAAAATAACATCCCATGATTTTTTTAAAAAAACCCTACATCTTGCCTTTTAAACCTTTAATGCAATTCACCAAGGACAAAAATCAGACTTTTTTCCCCCGGAATTCTTGTCCAATTAATACGCATATTTTATTTTTTAACACTGTTTTGTCTTACTGAATGTTGAAGAGCATTGTATGACAATCACATTTTTAAATGAATCCCTAATTCCAAACACAAACATCTTAGTCCTTTGCAATTTTTCTTTCAATTTTATTGACATCATGATTTTTTTTATTTTTCTTTGGTTTCAATTTACTTTATTTAATAACTATATGAACTGTTCTATTTTCTTTAGTAAGGTTGTATATAATTAATATTTGCTTTTTTATTGGTTTTTTCTACTAAAAATACTTTGAACTTTATACACATTAAGTTCATTCTTTTGAACTTAAAAATCCCTTTCTTAAAAATCATGATTTAAATCAATGATTTTAAAAAAAAATCAATTGATTTTTTTAATCAAGATTTAAATCGCTCAACCCTGGTTTCATTATAAACGTGGAACATCAAACAGTGTTGAGTGTTGTGAAGTGTCAGTTTAATATATATTTTCTCTGTAATAACATATGTACAAAATAAATTTACCAGAAAAATTAGCAATCTAGAGATAGGACCCTACTTGTTGGGTTTATTGTTTCTACATATCAGTTTTTTAACTTTAAGCATCAAGTATGAATCATATATATACAGTGCTGTAGTTAGGGGAAATTTCACCAAAAGAAAAAATGGTTTGAAACGAATTTACATCACCTTTACAATTTTTTTTTTACAATTAAAAACAAAATATTTTACGCAGGGTTGTTTGGTTTAAACCAAGTGGTTTTTTTTTTTTAAACATGCAGGTTTTTTTTCATTGTTTTCCCTTAAATGCTTTCATAAATTTTACATATTATTTGCAAACAGTAAAATTTATTTCATGCAAAGTAACTAGCAAAGCTTTATAGATAAATTACAGATTTAATAAATTTTGAAACTTATATTTTTTAAGGTAATGCAAGTAGAGTAGGCATGAAATTGCGCTTATACCTGCACACTTTTTGTATCACTGATAGACTATGCAGTCAGAGCAAGAAAAGAAAATATATAAAATTATAAAAACAGAAAATATCCATGTAACTCAGTGCTCTTATAAAAAAATATAATGCCAAATTTTCATCTTTCAAAGAACTTTTTTATCCCAATATAGTAAAAGAAGTCTCGTGTATGAATGGTGGAAGAATGAGTAAACATTAATTTTATGGCATTCTTCATCATTAAAACATGTTAAAAGAGTTTTCATTTAAGTTTGTACTGAGGCTTTAATTAAAATGTTTTTTTTTTTTTTTCTTTGATAAAAAAATTCTATTCCTAAATGCATTAAACCAGGAGGAATAATATCTACAATGGAAAGCTTTATAATTTTCTTAAAAACTTATACAAATACAAAAGTGACGACCAGCAACAGGCTCTGGGCCCAGCTAGACTGGTCCTAATCAATTTACAATCCCCAGTGAAAATCAATGACCCTCTTAAAACTATCTACTCCCTTGCTCATTACCACCTCTTCCGGTAAGCTGTTCCGAGGTTCCACTACCCTGCTAAAATAATAATTTTTCCTAACATCCATGTTAGCCTGAGATTTAAATAGCTTAAAACAATGACCCCTTGTCCTGTTTTCAGTGCTAAACTTCAGCCCCGTAACATCTTTCATTTAAATAAATATAAACAACTGAATCATGTCCCCTCGGTCTCTTCTTTGCTCAAGACTGTACATTTTTAGCCTTCTAAGCCTGGAATCATAGTCTAAGTGAGAAAGTCCATTTATTAGCCTTGTAGCTCGCCTTTGAACCCTTTCCAATACATTAATATCTTTCTTAAGATAAGGAGACCAAAACTGAACAGCATACTCCAAATGAGGTCTTACCAAACTTCTATATAAGGGCAGAAGAACTTCTTTAGATTTGTTTGAAATAGATCTATTGATAAACCCAAGCATCTTATTGGCCTTGTTACAAGCAATGCTGCACTGTTGGCTAAACTTTAAATCCTGACTTATTAAGACCCCCAGATCAGTAACTTTGTCTGCCTGACTAATGACTGAACCTTGCAAATAATAACTTGTACACTTATTTCCATGCCCTAAATGTAGCACTTGACATTTCCCAACATTAACAGCCATACCCCATTTATCAGCCCACTCCGTAATATGATCTAGATCCTCTTGCAGCTGTTTTGCTTGTTCTTCATTTTCTACAGTCCCCATAACTTTGACATCATCAGCAAAACAATTCATGTTCCCAGAAATATTTTTGTGAATATCGTTCATAAAAAAAAAATGAACAAAACAGGTCCTAACACTGATCCTTGAGGAATCCCGCTTAAAACCTCACTCCAATTAGAATAATTTCCCCGTACAACTACCCTTTGTTTCCTTCCGATCAGCCAGTTTTTTACCCAAATGAAAGTTTTCCCTCCCATTCCTATATCAGCTAATTTGCTAACTTGTAGTCCTGTTTCTACAGGGTGTTCCATTTTAACCTGCAAGACCTTTATTTTTTGTAACCGTTAGTCCTAGGTGTATACTTCCAATTGCAAAAATGTTCAAAATCAGATTGAGAGTTATTGAAAGTTAGAAGTAAAAAATAAAAAAGAGTCAAAAAATATACGAAATTTAACTTTTTATACGGGCCTCAAGTCCTCAAACTAATGTTTAGAGAAATAATCGCCATTGAAAACTATTACTGACACAAAAAACTGACATTTGTGCGACCAAAACTCAAGAAGATATTCAAGTTCAAAGATTTTAGGGACCATACAGAAAATGAGATAGGAACTTATTGCCCTTTCAGAAGAATGAGATTAAGTAAAAAAACAAGGTATTTTATATTTTTCACTGCTATTCAAAAATAAATGCAAATGTTATGCCGTGATACTCAAAAACACACAACAAAACCTCAAAAAATTTCAAAAACCAGTCTATGCACACATATAATTTAAACATTTGTTAACGGCTATATTTCCCCCCAAAAAGTGTTATTGACGGCGAGTGAAAAGTGGTGTAAGTCACAAAACGCTACGGTTTCATTTCATATCTCGATGTATATTATTAGTACAAATTTCAAACTTTTTAAGCTGGAATGATTTTTCAATGGAGATTAGGGGACCTGGGGCTCATATAAAAAGTTAAATTTTGTATTTTTTGACTTATTTTTATTTTTACTTCAAATTTTAAATGTCTTAACTCTGCATCTGATTTTGAACATTTTTGCAATTGGAAGTATACATTTAGGGCTAACCAGGGTTCGTACACTCCTTCAAAACTCCTCCAATACTCCTTCATTTAGGATTTTTTTTTGAAGGGCCCTTCAAACTCCTTCATTTTGGTTTGAACTCCTTCAAAACTCTTTCTTTCTTAGTTCAAGACTACATAGCTATATAGTCATCCTCTATGACAGTAACTTGAGATATTTCGATCAACAACTTATCGTCGTCACAAGGGCAATTTTAAAGTAGTAATTTCGTATATGGTTTTCTCACAAAGATGTGATTTACAAATTGATCATAGAAATTATAAAAGTAATAAAACTCCACCCTACTCTCAGCGGCAAAAGATCAGTTTGTTTTATTATTTTTTAAATATTTAAAAATACATAAGCAGATGTATAATATTAAGGGATTGTGTTAAAAAATTTTTTTTTAGCAAATCGCAGTTATGATATTGTAAAATGAGTCATTCACAAGTGATGTCATGCCTTGAGGGCAGACGGGCTCATGAAATTGTGACAAGGGGAAGAGAGAGGGTGACAAAAAGTGACATCATGCAGTTATTATAACAATAAGTTTTTAAAAATGACATGTGACAAGAGGAGGAGTAAGATAGAGTATGACACTTTGTGACAAAGGTGAAGGGGGTCAAGCAAGTTGAAAAAAAAGTGTGATGTCATTTAAGGACAGCCCATAAGTACTCCTTCAAAATCTCATTTCACTCCTTCAAAACTCCTTCATTTTATTTCTGAAATTGAGTACGAACCCCGACTAACAGTTGCAAAAATAAAGGTGTTGCAGGTTAAAACAGAACACCCTGTATAATTGTTGTCACTGATACATTAGGTAAATTTATTACATGATTTGTAGCTTTTTTAAAAATCTTTAAACAAAATATGCATTGATCTTTTGATTTTTAAAGTTGTGTATAATGTACATCAGACTTATGATTCATTTTTAGATACTGCAAAATACTTTCCATGTTTAAGAATGCGTGATGTTAATTTTACTTTTATTTTTTTTAATTATAGTAGATATCTATGATTATGAGGAAATTTGCAAGAATTTATTCTTGGTTTAATTAATAATGTCTGAACTATCACAGTAAATTATTTCTTTGATTATTTATCCCAAGACCCATTTACGTATTGTATTTCTCATAATAGTTAAAGATTTTCAAATAATATTCTCCTATAGAAATCTCCTAGTATGAGCAAATGAAATTACAAGTTTTTGCTTACTCTTAATTATTTAATTTTAATTACAAAAAAATTTGGTACAAATATGAATATTAAACATTTCTTACCAATTAATTCATAAAATCTTCATGATTTTCTTAAAATAAAATTGTTTTTCTAAAAAATAGTGTTTTCTTTTGGGAGGGGGGGGAATCACAAAAAAAAAAAAAGGTGTTTATACTAACCCTGATTTTACAGGACAGTGTACCCCAACAGAACGAAAAAATATTAAAATACCATTTCATGTGTTTTAATATTGATTGTTTTTTTTTTTTTTTTTTTTTTTTTTTAGGGTTGTATAAATGTTTCCGTAAGGAGTCCTAATATTCAAAAAAGAAAAAATTTGCCATGGATGTGGACCAGCTGACGTACGACATTCAACAAGAGAGACCGCATGGTTGTGAAATATGTGGTAAGAGATTCAAGAAAGGAAATCAGCTCAGACAGCATCTCATCATCCACAAACCCCTCGATAAACGTCCGTACAGTTGTTACATCTGTGAGAAAACTTTTAACCGATCTCATCACCTGAAGCTTCACGTGATTGCTCACACCAAACAGAGTCCATACAGATGCGAGATATGCGGCCGGGGCTGCAACCAAATGAGCAATCTGAGAAGGCATCTGCAAACTCACGAGTCTGAAAGAAATTTTGCATGCGAATACTGCGGGAAGACGTATGTCGAAGAAACGGGTCTCCAGAGACACTTGTTGAAGCATACGCAGAGAAATGTCTATCAGTGTGATTCTTGTGATAAGACTTTTTACAAAGCCGCAAATCTGGAAAAGCATTCCTTGCTCCATAGCGGCGATAAGTCATTTTTGTGCCATTTATGTAATAAAGGCTTTGTGAGGGAGAGCAGCTTGAAGCAGCATCTGGCCACTCATGCGGACGAGGAACCACACAGCTGTGATGTCTGTGGCCGCCGTTTCAAGAGGTTGGGGAACTTCGAAAACCACCTGATTACACATACCGGATACACTCCCCACGTCTGTGACATTTGTGGGAAGAAATTCTTGCAAATTGGAAGTTACAGGCGACACTTGAGAACGCATTCGGACGTCCTCAAAGGTGCTACTAAGATAAGCTTGGACAGGGGAGATTCGGATATGTATCTCTTGCAGGAGGATGAGGAGGAGGAGGAAGATAGCCCCGAGATGCTGTCCCCAGACATCTCCATCAGAGAGTATGACGCCGATAGCATGATGTATAACAATGTCGAAGGCGATACCCTCATGATTGGTGAGCCCGACGATCAAGGTAACGTTACGGTTATTAGTTCTGCTTGTTCTATGGAAGATATTCAGAGTTTAAGCCAAGATGGGAAGGAGTATTATTTGATTGAAGTTAAGGATTGTTCTACAGAAAATGAAGGAGCTGTTACAACAAAACCTTTTGTGCAGACTCTTTGAATTCTGTTTTGTTATTATGTTGAAAGTTTGTTTTGTTTCAATAAAATAAGTTAAAATATTGACATATATTTAATTGTCACATTATATGTACATAAACATGCATGAAAAAATCAAAATGCAAACAATCTCAACTTACGATTTTTTAAACTCGAATCTCTCTCAGCCTACTCCTGCAGATTTCAAAATTTTATTTCAAACAATGCAACATTTTTGAATAAAAGATTAAAAATGTATATCCTTAGTTTCTTTGACTAAATTGAGTTTCAGCATTGCATTGTTTAAAACATTCTACTCTTTTTATAAGAAGATTCAGTCGCTAAAAATATTTGTATATGAAGAGAAGAAGGGCTGAAATTTTTTTAAAATGATATACTGGTTACTTTCAGCAGCAAAAAATAATTAATTTAATAAAACTAGAAAATTTTTAGCAGTAGTACAGTAAACCCTGTTTAATCTAGACTCTATTAAACAGGCAGCCATTTAGATGTACATACTGTATAAAAGGCGAATTAACGCATTTATGAATTTTTCTTTTATAAGTTGTATATTTCACTCTCTTGAATTAAAAATACAATTTTTACTGTGTACTGTAGTTTATGTACCTTGATGCGATTTAGAGGTTAATTTGTTGAATTCGGATGACCAGGATTCTGCATAAGCCTGGATTAATGAGGTTTCACCGTAATAACATTTTTTTTTAAATATAGAGTTATTATTACACCAATTGTTGCTCAAAAAATGGCTTAATACATTAACAAATCACATGTTTGGCACAAATTCAAAGTGAAAATTGCATTCATCTAGTCTCAAATTTATTTCGGATTGCTATTTTTCTCACATGTCTTCATTTCTTGTTTACATATATCCAATAAGATGCTAATGTCATTGAGCATGTGTGCCCAACTATGTTAGATTTGTCAATGTTTTAAAATATTTTATAAAAAATGCTATGCATATTAAGCTTTTTTCTTAAATGTGAACTTAAATTATTATATTTGATAAAAAATAAAATTTTAAAAATAACCCAGTTTTAATTAAAAAAGAGAAAAAAAAATAAGTTTTTGAAAATTGAATTAGTAGGGTATTAGAAAGATTACTTGGCGTTAAAGGAAAAATAATATACAGAAGCAAATTTAATATTTATGAACTTGTGAAGTCATGACATTAATAATTCTTTCATTCATTTTGCATATTATGATTGACTTGACCAATCAGTGAATGGAAATTAAAATATCTTCCATATTTTGCTAAGTGTGTTAAAGACAGAAATTAAGATGATGGATTAAGGTTAAGCAATGCAAAAAGCAGAGACAAGAATTTCATACTTTGAACAAATTTAATTATAGAATCATCACATGATATATATTACAATGGTCCTGATTTATAGCTAGAGAACAGAAACAAAACATTTTGCGCATAAGAAACAAATCAGCATAGAGTTCTATGTACAACACATGTAAAAAAATATACTATCATTCAACTATGATAACTTTAACTAGAATTTTTAGGAACATATATTTAAATTAATTTATTTACAAAAGAAAACAGGTTGAAAGGCAGATATTACAACAATGAGGGATTCTCTTCCTTGAAATTTAGAACTGAACATCTTGCTAAATAAGTGTATGAATTTATAAAATGAACTTAATACTGCCATTTGTAAAGTCTAGTCAAGCTGTGTTAAATTTTGCAATGTAACAATTTTATTGTTACGTTTTAAGCAAAACAAAGGGGAAGAAATCTACATGCATGTTTTGTTTATAAATATACTTAAAAACAAGCAGATAATGTATTTTATAGTTACCAGAATTGTATATACGAAGAAATAATATTGAAAGACTTGGTTACAGCTGAAAATTAAACAGGAATCTCTTGATGCATTACTATAGATACAAATGCTTGTTTACAGCCTTTGTAACATTAATGTGTCTTGATAATTATAAAATGATACCAACTTGATTAGTAAAAAGTAAAAATTGATTCCAATACTGCCAGCAATGAACAGACTAATGTAGATCACCTGCTACATTAACACCAAAACTTCTTCACTGCCTGCAACTCACTTTTTTGTCAAAATCTTAGCATTTTACCCAGCTTTGTTGAAATCTCTTATTTTAGACAAGTGGAAAAAATTAAGGAATATATCCAGAGAAATATACAGGTCACTGAAAGAGTATTTACAAGTATATCCTCCTCAAATCAGATGGAGAAACTATCATGTTGCATTGTGGGCATAACTTTTTAACTCCCTGCAAAAAAAAAAAAAAAACGAATTAGATAAAAGAAAAAGCACTCCATGTACATATACAATAAAACCTCTCTGAGCGGTCACCCCTCCATTCAGTGAAGATTTGATCACTTAGAGGGGTGGCCATTTAGAAGGGGTTTTTCTACAATTACAAGATTTATAATACAAAATGCAATGACGTTTCACTATTTTTCTAAGGGGAAAATAGTATTTTTACTTCCTTTTACAAAAAGGAAATATTGTATTCACAAAAAAAAATTCAATCAAAAATCGACCTTAATTTTCATTTTGTTCACCCCCGAATGAATGTAGAGTTTTTTTTCGACTCGACCACACATGGATAAGTGCCTAAGAATGTATAGACACGCGAACTATCCATTTTGACGATTCTCGAGTTAATTACAACGAACTTTCTCGTTACGTCTGTATGTACAGATGTGCGTATGTATGTTGCATACCTCAAGAATGGTATGTCCTAGAAAGTTGAAATTTGGTACCTAGACTCCTAGTGGGGTCTAGTTGTGCACTTCTCCTTTTGGTTGCATTCGGGTGTTTTTCTAAAGGGGTCTTTTGCCCCTTTTTGGGGAGAAATCTAATTTTGATGTAAACTCAAGTGGTGTTATAATTTGGCGGACACTTAGCGATTTATCACCAGTTTTTTTTTTGTTTTTTTTTTAATTTGGTTTCAATTTTGCCACTGTTGGTGATATTTAAAGAATAAACTATTGAATCACATTAAAATTAACAATAATGGGGAAATGACATTAAATTGGAGTAAAAGGAAGTCATGTGATGCACACATCAGCTCGTTTATTTTTATTTCTGATGACTTTTAATTTTGTGAATAAAGGATGACAACGTGTGACATCTTAAGTTTTTATTCTTCAAGGAAACAATTTCAAGTTTGATTTTCAGTTCAAAATATAAATATCTAGAGCCACTTGTTTTGTTATTATGTCTGACTTTTCCACATTTTCTACTTTCTCCTAGGTGACTTGATTTGAAAGTTAAGCTTGCTAACGATTACAAAATGTATCAGAAAATTCCTCGTCAGGGTAAGACAGAAGTAGCTCCTGAAATGGCACAAATATTCATTTGTGCTCAAAACGTTTGTAATGCACACTCATACTGGTTAGTTAGTTGGTTTATATCAATGTCAAATTAATTTTAAGTTTTGATTAAAAACATTAAGAAAAACTCTTATCTTCCGCAAATTTGTAAACGAAAAGACGTTTCTCAGATGGCACTGTAATTAGCTAAGCACTCCACTGCTTTATGCTGAAGAGATTTGGTACAGGATAAGTTTAAAAACTCCCCCTGTTTTTCCTTGCAAACATAAAAATTGTTAGACAAATTAAATTTTGAAACTTTTTCATCTTTCCATTTTAATTCAAAACTTTTAAATGAAAATTAGTATTCACAGTGAAAGAAAATACCAGATGGCTCTTTAAAATGCAGCTGTTATGTAAACCATGAAGCTAGTAGAAGTACCGGATAATTCACTTTCTTTTGATTGATAAACATATTTATTTGGAAATGATTAATTGTATAGTTGGTGCTTTAATGCTCATTGCAGATATTTTAATACATAGTTCTTAATATTAGTTTCAAAATTTGTGAAATGACCTATATAATGCCAAAACCTGTATAATGGAAAAGCTCTGGTCTCAAAGTGTGCGTTATAACGGTCTTCTACTGTATATAATTACTACATGTGTTAACTGTTCTAATTCAAAAATTTGCCTGAGAGTTTGAAAAAAATCTGAACAATGAGCTATATTTGTCATGCTTTGGGAAATTTTCAAAAATGACATTTAAGTCAAAAAGTTTGGAGACTCCTATTTCAGTGAATTAATCCGTACCTCGCAGCCACATAAGTCACATAACTTCTACTTTACAGCAGAGAGGAAAAACATTTGCCTGGTGCATTCAAAGAATGGAATGCACTCTTTTAGCAATGGTAAATAATTTAAAAGGAATTATTTTTTAGAATTACGTTCACATGGCTCAATGCAGAATAGGATTCTACATACAATGCACTAATAAACTGAAAATTGTAATTTTTGAACTTACGCTAGTCTGGCTCTGGGGTACAGAAATAAGGAATCATGTTTTTATTTTCGAACATAGGGTAACAGCATCAGTAACAGACAGTCATGACTTTGGATTTAAATACAGTAGAAGACCGTTATAATGCACACCTTAGGACCAGAGCTATTGCGTTATACAGGTTTTTGCGTTATATAGGTCATTTCACAAATTTTGAAACTAATATTCAGAATGTCTATATATTAGCCCTTCAGAATAAGTTTTGTCTGCAATGAGTATCAAAGCACCAATATTACAAATAGTTATTCACAAATAAATATGTTTCACAATCAAAAGAAAGTGCATTATCCTGCACTTCTGCTAACTTCATGGTTTGCGTAACAGCTGCATTTGCTAGAGCCATCTGGTATTTTCTGTTTACTGTGAGTACTAATTTTCATTTAAACGCTTTGGATTAAGATGGAAGGATGAAAAACTGTTTTAAAATTTATTTTGTTTAACAATTTTTATGTTAGCAAAGCAAAATAGAGGGATTTTTTAAATTTTAAAACCTACTGTTTACCTCTGAAAAGTTGTGCGGTTTATAGAGAATTGCATTATATAGGTCGGCGTTATAATGGTCTTCTACTGTAATAATAATTTTGAGCGGGTAAAACTGATGATTCTGTGGCCCTTAAATACGGTGCAACCATCTAGTGTGATCAAAGTGAATTTTATGAGCCAGTTGGTATTTACAAAGTTGTGGTGAAAGGTTATGAACAGCCACCACAAGGTCTGCCGGTGTTTCATGTTCATCTATACATAGTACAAAATGAAGTCTCCAAAAACCGTCTGTGTGTTTGAACTCGCAAAACTCGAGAACTACCCGGCCGATTTCGCTGAAATTTTCACAATTTGTTCCTTTAGGTCCTGAGAAGGTTTGCAGACCAGTTCGAAAAACATTCGATGAATTGTTTTTTTAATTCCAATTTAGGTTCAATTTTCACATAAATTCTCGAATATGGGGGTGAAAAATTACTTGCACATTTAATATTACATATCGTTAGAAAGGGTAGAATTTTCCGCGTTCTACGCAATTTGTTTCAATGCTCTAACTTTATTACGGCGGGAGTTATTTGCGTTTTTAGCTCAAATTTTTTTAGGCTTAGCTGAAAATTAGGTACTACTTTCTTTATTAAATAAATCAATAAAAAGTGAAGGAATTGTCCCACAGCTTTCTTTTTGACGCCATTCGAAAAAGCAACCTTTTTTAACTCCACATCTAACTCGACCTATGGTCGAAAAAATAAGCTTTTATCTCGAAAGGAAAAAAAGTTACAAGCCTTTTTCATCAAATAACAAAAATCGCATTTCCATTCAAATTGTTGTCCATTTTCTTTCGCATTTTAATTCCTTAAACTTATTTTATTTTGTATTTCTATGGTTACGCTTTTTAAATTCATCTTTCTCGATTTAATGTCTTAAAAGTATTTTAATATCTGTCGTTATTGTTTGGAAGGAAAATTTTGCATGATGTTTTTTTTCTCATTTATTTTAGCCTGATTGTTGAATATACGACACTTGACACAATCTTTATTTTCAAGGTGGACCGGGCAATGCAGCTAGTTTGAATTAAATAAGGAATTCTGAAAAAAAAAAAGAACTTTTGCACATTTTGATGAGATAAAGAGGATTCTGCCCATTATATCCATCCTTTCCTCATCCTGTCTGTTGCTGTGTATCTTCAGATTTTTCGGTGTCCGTTACCGGGGGTCGGACCTTTTTTCGAAGTTGAGCAAATAAAAATAGAATTAACTCATTCAGAGGATCGAGAAGCAGCCAGAAGTTAGATGAGATGTAGTTGCATGAGAGAAAAACAGTTTCAGAAGTCCAGAAAATTGCATTAATCTGAGAGCGATGTCTAAAGCATATCTGTTACCGGTGCCGCTACCCTAATTAATATTGAATGAAACGTACCATCGTCATCAACCAACATTCTTCACAGTAAACATGCCAGCAGGCTGTTGATACAACAGGCTTTGTGTAAGGTTCCTGAAAAAAGATTTTTCCTTCTATAGATTCCATACACTTCCATATCAAAAGCACAATAAATATATTATAATTTTTTTGGAAATTATATTTCAATAACCACCAGCATTCATTTTTTTTTTTTGAGAAAAAGTATGTAGCAGATACAAGGCCAGATTTAAACTTAATGAGGCTCTAAGCAGGGTTGGCCGATATATATCATCATATCTATCACAATATATATCCGATATTTATTTTGAAAATATATTTTAATATTTTTGATATTTATTTTTTCAACTACAGTACTTTCAATACAAAAATTATATTAATCATAATAATATTGTTCCTTTATTACTAAACTAGTGGTACCCGCACGGCTTTGCCCGTAATAGAAAAATTAAAAGGTCTTTTGGTTCGCCTGTATATTTACAAATAATGTTTGGTGAATTTTCTGGCCAATTGGCTTGTACCCACGTTACGGTTCCACGCTATGATAATTTCGTAATTTACTCGTCCATCTTATGATATTTTTTTTCTTAAAATTGAAATAGAAAAAGAACCACATCGAATTTTCGAAAAATCGCTTCAAGGTGCACACCCCCATGCTACATACTAACTTTGTGCCAAATTTCATGAAAATCGGCCGAACGGTCTAGGCGCTATGCGCGTCACAGACATCCTACAGATATCCTACAGACATCCAGACATCCTCCGGACAGAGAGACTTTCAGCTTTATTATTAGTAAAGATATAACCAAAAAGTTAAGCACTATATTTTTACGATGCATTAATAAAAGTAAACAAAGTAATATAATATTTCTTTTTAATTTTACATTCACTTTTATTATTAGTAATGTAGCCGTCTGCCTTGTCTAGTGGTCAGTGAAGTCTGACTGTGACAGGAAGGTATGATCGGGCATGGACGTACTTTCTCTCTCCAGTCCTTGTCCTTTCTTTGAGTGAATGCGTTGTTGTGCTGTGAATGGTTGCCTACCCTATAAACGGGTCCTTATGGCATGTGTGTATTGTAGAAGTCGGACTTCACACCAAATTACAGCACAGTTGGAAAAGTGAAGCAACGCACCCCAAATTGCCAGCCTAGCTGGCACACGACAACAACAACAACATTAGTAATGTAACAATTTTAGATCATATTAAATGTGCCTAATTAAATAGTAAACGTTGGTCAGAAAAAAGAAAATGTCTTATGACTCTGTGCCAACTAATGCATATTTTTTATTTCTGAATCACATAACTGTGTAAAAGTAGCTAACAGAAGAAAAATGAGTAAATCAGCTAATGCTAAATTAACTCCATTAAAAATTGACAAAAATGTAAAATGATATAAATAATGAGAGAAACATTAATTGTAAGTCTTCATATTGCAATAATAATGTAAGAAAATAAAGAGTGATTTGAGGATACATTTACTGTTTTGAAGACTTTAGTTTGTGCTGAGTGGAAATGTCGGATATATATCAAAATATCCGATATTTTATCAAACTATCGGATATTTTCAATATTTTCAAAAATATCATAAAATTTTCGAACCCTGGCCCTAAGTTACTTCAGGTATGGGGGCCCTTTTTATAGTCGAAACAACTTTATGCTTGGGTACATTTAACCCATATCTTTATTTTTGTTTTTAATGTTACTTCTGTCTTTTTTTGATTGACCTTGGAGGGGAATTTGTTATATGGAACGTGATGCAGGGACCCCCTTTAAGCTGGGTAAAGAATATCCCCAATCTTAGGGGTTCTGGAAGTATCCCACCCAGAATTTCTTTTGAAAAATAGGTATAAAATCCCGCATTTTGAAGTCTTACGAAATGTAATTTGAACTACAGAACATCAGGGGAAAAAAGGCAAGCAAAAACTTTTTTAAAGTTATTCTTTTGCAAATTAAGAGAATTCAAAATAAAAATTGTTCAAGGTTCAACAAATCGCTGATGATATTAGTCAACCGAGAGGAAGAGCGAGGAAGGAGAAAAGATAATTAATTCTCACTTGCTCACATCGACTTTTGTTATAATTTGATCGTCCCTCCTTCAACGCACCAACAAACACAAATGTGAAATGATCAATAGTGAAAAATGCCTTAAGAAATGATGTAGAGATTCAAAAAGTACGTAACGAGAGACTAATATCCTAACCACCCGAGCAGTTGTTTATATACTTGATAAGAAATAAAATAGAAGCACTTTTCAAGGAGTTTTAAAGACAATTAAAATTATTTCAAGCACTTCATTTCCACTTCCAAATCACTGACAGTTTAATACTTGATTGTATAGTTTTACATGGGGGAGGGGGGGATTGTTCCAACCGTGTAAAAAAAACCCTATTACTCTGCACTACTTGTAATTTTCAATAACAAATAGTGCAGAAAAGGAATAGCGCTAGTGTGATATTTTTTCCTTGTGCTAAACATACTGACAGTATGCAATAGAAGTAAGATAAAAGCAGGCAATTGCAAAAGAACTTCCAAAATACAGAACTCAGGATTAAATACAGTCAAACCTCGTTATCGCGACACCCGGATTTCACGACACTCCGGAAAGGTACAGGTTTCAGACTTTGACAAGAAGGACAATAGAAAGGAATTAAAAGCAGGTGGATTGTAATCCCGGCCGAGAGAAACAGCAAGAGAAGAGAAAGACCAGTGGTCACAACAAACTTCTCCCATGAGAGAAAAAGAGATAAGGGGTTCCTCATTAGATTGAAAAGGGACACACAACTCTCAAAGTGGATAAAAGGATTAGAAAAGATTTTTTCACCTTCGAAAAGTGGGGCTTAGCCATCAAAATCTAATCAAATTGTGGACAAAAGTGAAGACTTTTTCATTGGAAAGTATTGTAGAATTGAAAAAAAATAATAATAATGAATGAAGGTTTTTTTTTTGAATAATTTTTGTTATATTCACCAATAATTCAAATTTACATTAGTTAAATTTAATTAAAAACAAACTATTAATTTCTTCATTAAATCTAATTTATGGTTAACTAATGTTTAATTAAGAATTTTAAAACTATTCTGGTTGTGACGACATTTTGTTGACAGTCTCAAAAGTGTCGTGATAACGAGGTTCGGCTGTATCTAGCAAGACATGAAACATATGAGAAATTTATCTCAAGCAATATGTTACTGAAACCCAGTTTTTATGCAAATGTAGCAAGGAGCTGAATTTGGTCCATTTTGGGGTCCCTCTGTTAGAAATTTTAAATTTCAAAGTTTGTAACTACATTTTTTGAAATTTTCAACATTGACAAGCATTTGAAAATGCAATTGATCTCTTCAAAAAAATTTTTTTAAATAACGCATCATGCAATTTTTGGGAGTTGGGGGGGCTTTAAGCTGTAGCCTGTTTCTTTAGTTTATTGGTAAATCTAACACTGACCATGTACCATTGAATAAATGCAACACTATTTGTCTATCCGTATCTTTTTTATAATCAACCAAATTAAACTTGGAATGCCTATCAGAAAATGCTTGTAACATTAATACAGTAGACCCTCATTTTAAGCAGAATTGATTAGTGACGGTTTAAGATTCAATGTCTTTTTTTTTTATGTGTACAAATTTTGATTTTAAAAAGAAGCATCATTGCATTGCAGGAGAACATTTTCTCCTCCTTCAAAATTCTTACTCCTGAGATTGTTGACAACATGCATTGAACATTTTTTAGGTGCTCCAATAAGCGAGCTTAAATCATTGAAGATTTTTTTTTTGTGACTTGTTCCAGAACTATTTATTTTTAGCAGTAAACTTATTAGACTCATACAATTCAGAGTTCACTAAAGAAGAACTTTTAGAAGTGACAAAGGAAGACAAAACCAATGAGGGTACTCTGACATCGATGACTTACAATCAAAAACTTTTGTACTGAAAGTTTTGAGTTACTCCTTGACAATAGCAATTGGTCTTTATGATTTGTTTGTGAAGAAAGATCTCATTATGGAAGTGATGTGAGAAATTATGGATGTATTAATGCACTACGATGAACTACAGCAAAACATTTTTTACAACTGCCAAGAGACTATCATAACAAATATTTTTATAAACATTAAGTTTGTTTCATGTTTTCTTTATACACCTTGTGCATTAGGGTGTCCCATTCCTGTATAGATTTTTTTTTTTATTTGCAATGTCATAAATTGACTAGGACCAGCCTAGCTGGGCCAAGAACCTGTTGCTGGTCGCAAGGGCGCCCATATGCAAAATTTTAAGGGGGGGGGGGGGGGCTCAAAAAATTTCCCCATGATTTAGCAGAATATTTTACCCATAGAAAACGATTTCAGTTCAGATTAGAGATATTAAAAGTTGACCTTTTTAATAACTTATTCATTAATGGTTGGAAAAGAATTTATACATTTTTGCAAAGAAAAAAGCACTGAAAGCAAGGAAGTTCTCATTTCTAGGGGGGGGGGACATGAGCCCCCCTGTATGGGCGCCTTTGGCTGGTCGTCACATTTGTAATTGTATCAAAATTTACATAATTTTTCAGAATACAAAAAAGGTAAAAACAATGGAACTGCGTTTCATCTTGGGGTATCTTTTCTATCACTCCTTGAAGTTCGTTAATTTTATGTTTCCACAAACCTAAACTATGTGTCTAAAATAGTACAAAAATAGAGTTTAAAAAGTATTTCATTAAATTAAATTATTGAAACAAAGCACCAGAAAACAAATTATACAAATTACAGCTTATAAACAATGACAAAAGTTTAGAATTTAAACTTATTTTTGAGTCTAAAACTTGGCACTTCTGCTCGAGATTGTAATGTGAAAAAAAAGTGTAGAAAGAAGCCCCCCCCCCTTTTTTTAATCTATGAAGCTCCACCTCTATTTTAACAATAATAAGTCTTAATTTTTGCAATATCCCCACATAAAACGAGGGTGTACTGAAGTGTGAAACACAATTTATAAAAGTTGACAATTTTTTAATCATCACTTACCAAACAAATTAAGCATTTGACACTTTTATTGTGTTCTTCTAAGTCCCTGATTTTTTCTTTTAAGGAAGACAGTACCAGGTTTGGATTAGAGTTTCTGAAAAAATAAAAATGGATCTTTATGCTCTACATTTGAACAAACATCAGCTAAGGTCCTTTTATTTGACATGAATACATATAAGAAAACCTTTTAATTTCTAATAGTTTTCATCTTTTGGTGTAGTAAAAATATTCTAAATCATAAACTGCCTCAGATTGTAAAATTACTGTACATCAACTATTTTCATGACCAATTTTAGAGAACTGCATAAGTTATTTCCGGAAAATGCTTTATAAAAGAATTATACATCCTTGACGTGCTCTAAAGGATTAAAATTCATTTCGGAGGAGTGAAATGTGTGAAGAAATGAAGACCATAGTAGTAATCAAATAAATGAATAAAAAATTAAAATAAAATTAAAAAAAAGGCTATCTTTCTATGGATGAAATAAAAAATTGCTAGGAAATAAGAGACGTGTACTATTTATATTTCTACTAAGAATGTTTGACATTTGTCATCTAAAAATAATGATAGTAATAACATTCAAATGTAATAGGTTAAAAAAAAATCCAATTGCTTTGTTGGTCTAATTTTCCATAAAGCTAAATTTTTACTCAAAACACAAAGTGTGAAAAAAAAGGTTAACTTATTTTTTGAGATATTTTCTATTTTTAATGCTCTGTAGGGTGGGGGTTAATTTGTTCAGATTCATAGGCTCACAATATATTTTTTTTTGCATTCAAAACAATTTTTTTTTAACTCTGAGAATGTATCAACAAGTCTTTGCAAATTTTACATTTTTTTAACAGTAAGTTTGTGTTGACTTTTTTGTGCAAAAGTATTTATTTCCTAACAATACCAGAGTTGTTCACACAATAGCCCTTAATAAATAATTTACTAAATTTAAAAAAAAAAGGGGGGGGGGAGTCTCTAATTTTCAAATACAGCTCAGTCAACTAAATAAATGTAAGTTCTCAATTTTTAATTTTGATGTCTTGAATTCAAACTATGGTTGCAATAAAAGCCATTAGTAGAAACAAGAAACCCAACGAGTAGGGTCCTATCGCAATTTGTGATTGCGAGAAACATAATTTGAATTCCAGATTTCAAAATTCAAACTAGCAAATGTTTTTTTTTAAATAATATTTTTATTCTTTAATAAATAACTACTTTGTTTTTATACAACTGAGTCACTGTTTGTTTCTCAAAGAGTTTAAATCAAATGCCTTTAAAACAATTTTAAAATAAAGGTGCTGTTTTGAAAACTCCAAATGAGATTGGGAACATAAAATAAAAAAAAATAATGGGAAAATTAATCAAAGAAATGAGATCTGAAAACTAGAAACATTAAATACTTATTAAAATTAACTATGACTATATTAAACTGAATTTACAGTATTTTTTAACTTTTTAGCTCAAAACTTTGTATAATGATTTTTCAAGAGCTAATTAAAAAGAACTATATGTGACCCTTCATTAAACTAGTTAATTACATCAAAAAAAAATGAGAAGTACTTACTTTTCCTTTTCTTCCGGAAATACATCTGTAAAATTAAAATGAATAAATAAGTTGACTTTTTAAAGTAACAATGCAACAAACTTTCAAAGATATTACAAGTTGTGATGCCAATAATTTTTTAAGCTCATATAGAAACACAAATACCATAAACAGGAGCAAGCTCTGGACTTAGCTAGACCCAGTCCTAGTCATTTGACATGATTAAATATTAATTAACACTAGTTGAGTTCCGGCACACATGCAACTTAACTTAATATGGTTCCAGAAGCGAAGATTGAAGTCAGTTTTCAGTTTCAATTACTTTTCATACAGAATCAAAAGAATCATGGAAAAGTTTATTAATTTATCAGTGCACCAACTTGAATTTTAAAGAATGTTTATAGTCTGTCATGATTCTCTATATTATTTTCCCAGTTGCCTCCATAATCTAATTCCTCCCTCCCCCTAAGGAATTAAGAGCCCCTTCATTGCAATACATTTTCCTTTCGAAAGAATATTTACATTCTGTCATGATTGCCCATATTATTTTCCCAGTTGCCTCTATAATGTAATTCCTCCCCCCCCCCCAAGTAAAAAAGAATTAGAATCCCTTCATTGCAATACATTTTCCTTTCAAAAGTATGTTTATATTGTCATGATTATCTATATTATTTTCCCAGTTGCCTCCATAATGTAATTCTCCCCTTCTCCCATAAGTCAAAAAGAATATAAGCCCCTACATTGTTATACTACGTCAATTTAATAGAGCAATGCCATTGCAGCAAATACCAACTGCATTTTATTTATTTATTAATTATCCATCTATTTATAGATTTATTTGGTTTCAAAATTCAATTCACATGAACAATTGAACAATTCATTGTTCAATAGTACTCAACCAGTGAGTTCTGATTTACAGCATTTCTATGTATTGTTTGTAAATTGAGTTTCTCATAAAATATTTTCTTTCTTTTTACCTTTTGATATAATGAGACCATTTACAGTTACATACAATACACTCACAAAATCACAAACAGTTAGTTACAAAAACTTTAACCCCTTCACATATGAAGTCAGGGAGAAGCTACTGTATGTCAGCGAATTAAGGCATCTGTGGGTGAACAAAAAAACACTGCAACATGTATGAGATTGCTTAAAATTTTGATGGGACAAAAAGTTAAAGATACAAAAGGAAAACTTTAGAAATAACATAATGTGGTGAAACGTTTTCAAGGCAAACAACTTGTTTCATATGAAATTAGTCTAATAGTAGATAGTTATTTAATGACGATTACTTAAAAACAGAGATGTATCATTGGAAAATGAAAGAAAAAAATTGCAAATGAACAATGTTCGTGAGTAGTTTAGCTGAGCATTTCATGTTACCGGCTATCTCACATGGTTATACCTCACAAATTCAAATTTTGGAATAAATCGTCTTTGACATGGCTTCCTATCTCCCAGCACAGCATTTCTGAATTTGATTGATAATGTCCACTTTTTTCACAAAACCCCTGGTACTTCTTCAGAATTAGTTTAATTGCAATCTTCTGAACATGGTTTACTTCTGACAAAATAAAAAACTATTCAAACAATATTTATAGTCTTCAAATTTTTAAGCATAAATTTAAATGCAATACCTTATTATTATTATTATTATTATTGCAGATACACGTTGTTAGAACTGGTAAAAATGTCAACAGTGTCTTTCATGGTAATTGAAGATAGTCACCTTTGAAGCAGCACCATAATTCCAATAAAAGGGATAACTCAAATTTCTGAGGCAAAGATGAATACAAAATGTCATTTTAATAAAAGTATTGCATTCAATTGTGCTGTCCTGGTCAAAGGTCGTAGATTGACGGTAAATATTTTTAAATCTGTAACTCATTTTGATACTTTCTTTCTGATGCTCCTAGTGAAAATATTAATTAAAAGCATTATCAGTTTTTCAGTAACTAATTTAAGTTAAGAGGAAGAATTCAAGCTTTGTGGAACCCTTGAGTAATCCCTTTTTTTGTGATCCCTTTTCCCCCCTTTAATTTGAAATCCCCTTGGTTCCAAGCAACACAATTCAAGCACAAAAACATATGTGCTTCCCTAGCACATATGTTCCATCATGTTACTAGTTTATTCCCAGCACTGCCAAAATGTTTATTAATTCCACATTTCGCTTTGACAACTAAATGAATGTAGGCATGAAAAAATTACACTTCCTCCTTCATCTCCCCCCTCCTTAGAGCAAGGGCGCAACTCCTTAAATATCGCAAGACCCCCCCCCTCTAAATGAAAAAAATACCCCTCAACTCCCCACCCAAATTCAATGCCGCAGTCTGCGCCATTACCCCCCCCCCCCCCCCATAGGTAGGCAACCCTGCCTTTCTTCACCTTCAGATTCTGACCTAAAATCTTGTTAGAATATTTCAATAGGATTAAAATGAAAGGAACTTCAGGACATATTCTGCATTATTATTGTGGCACAAGTTCTTTAATTATATTACAGGGTTCATACTCATTTTTAAAAATGAAAATTAAGGACTTTTTAAGGACTCATTGGAAATAATAAGATAATTTTAGACACACCATTTCAAAGTTTCCCAGGGGGAAAGTACTTGATACATATTTATATACACATACACAAATGCATAACATTGTTCCCAAACTGCAGGAAAAGGCACAATTGACTGTGATGCCCCATTATCAGTGAATTATATTTTAAAATGTCATACATCACACGGATGAGAGTGGTCTGAGATCAAAAGGGAAGAAATCCAAAAAAAAAAAAAAAAATTTTTTTTTTAATCATGCAGAATAGAGATAAGATCAAAATAGCCCTTGAAGTCCATGACATTCCAAAATTGAGCAAAAAATGGCAAATTTACCAAATTCAAAGATAATACAAACTTATCCCTTATTAATTATCTTTGAAATAAATGGGTAGTGATTAATACAATACATGGCACATATTGTTTTTAAAGCATTGTATTTATATCTCAAATTTCAGTTATAAAAAAGATCAGGAAAATGAGGATAAATGTAAAAAATTATTTGTATACTGAAGCATTATTTTTTAGCATACCTTATTGGAGTGAGAGGGAAATTGAAGAAAAAGAACTAAAATCTTTTTTCAATGTATTCAAACTATGGTTTATTAATGCTTTGCATTTGTTGTTATTAACATCCCATTTTGAACAAATTTGCTGCATTGCACCAATCCTTGCAAGTTTGTTTATTTCAAAATAAATTTAAATTTTGAAAGAGAGGCAGCAATTTCTAGCCCTCCAAGTCCTGAAATAAAGGGTTGAGGGAGCTAGAGTTCAATCTTGTCTGTATCACTAAATAATATCACTTTTTCATATTTTTTAGAAAAAAAAATATTTTTTTAACGAAAAACATTTGAAGTTAAGGTATAGAAAACTATATTGTAAATTTTAAAATTAGGTTCATTTATAAAGTAAAAATTTACAACAGAATAAAAATCTAGGTTTTCCTTATCTGGTAGAACATCACAGCGAGAATTGAAAATAAATAAACATATATAAATATAAATAATTGGTTAACCTTTTCTCTTGTATTGGAATTTATAATTTGGTTTAAAAAAAACTTCATAACCCTATTTCAAGATCAAAATAACTACTTGAAATTGCTTCATTTAATCATGAAATTCCAAAAAAAAAAAAAAAAAAATTCACAGGCTGCAAAAGCGTAAACCATTACAGATTCCCCATAAATATTTAGAAGGTTTTCTTAAAATACATAAAAAAGTAACATGCCAAGTTTAAATACGATCTGAGCTTGTGGGAGTTAGCCCACATTTTTTTTGACTGACTTTTGCATTTTTTCTAAAATAAATTTAAGAAAAAATTATTATTGAAATAATGAACAAAATACGTAGATATAAAGTAGCCTATGGTGAAAAAACCTTTCAACATTAAAAATGATTGAAATATTTGCAGGATGCAAAAAGATTGAAATTTCAAACAACACATGCAATTTTCGGCAAAACACGTGTTTGACATCGTTGGCACGTTTCCCAAACATACGTTTTCGGCAGAAAACGCGGAGGATGAAGATTTGAAGGGATAAAATAGAAAAACTAAGAAAAGGGGACCAAACTTAATATAGTTTTGAAAAAATTAAGGAAATTTTCAGAAAATTAAGGACTTTTTAAGGGTTTTTTAAGGACCTTAATTTTGCTTGATGAAAATAAGAGTTTTTTAAGGAAGTACGAATCTTGTATGATGGAGGATGAAGATTTGAAGGGATAAAATAGAAAAACTAAGAAAAGGGGACCAAACTTAATATAGTTTTGAAAAAATTAAGGAAATTTTCAGAAAATTAAGGACTTTTTAAGGGTTTTTTAAGGACCTTAATTTTGCTTAATGAAAATAAGAGTTTTTTAAGGAAGTACGAACCTTGTATTACAATTCAATCTGAGCTGTGCCTTTTCCATCTGGTTTAATCAGAAAAAAATATTCCCAATATTCTAATTAGCATACAGACTTTAATTTGCTTACACACTTCTCTGATACTAAATTTTAAAACTAGATTGCTTTGAAGAATTTTTAAGTTAAAAAAAAACACCACTATGTCAATTCCTACACATAAAAGTACTTTCCTGCCGGATTTGGCGAAAATTCAATCCAAACGGATTTGTATACAGAACATGCGTGCATACAAACACAAATGCATCATCCTTCATATATACAGATAGTAAGCCTTGCATAAGTATTTATACCATTTTAAAAATGCTTGATGTCTAAAAGGTTCTTTTAAAAAGTGACAAGAGATATCTAAACACATTCTTTGAACTCCTGGGGAAAATCTTGCAAAGTGAAATATGATCAATCGTCCGGCATTGAAACAAGAAAGATATGCAAGAGATGGATGGTGACACATGAAATTAATTTTAATGGGAATTTAAAAAAGGCAATATTACCGTTTGCATTCACTTCTGTATGCATTGGTTCTTCATTATCACTAAAAGAAAAGATGAATGAATTGAAATAACATTAATAAAATTTGCTAAACAAAACAAAAAATAAAATTGAAATGGAACGACAGTTTTATTATTTCACAGGAAACTTATGATGAGAATTTAATATGAATATTGGTTATTCAAAGCATAAATCATTAATTAATTATGATACGCATTAAATATTATTTGTATTTGTATGTTGTAAACTTGTACATTATATAATGTAAACTTGTACAATATTGGTATAATTTGTATTAAAAAAGGTTGTTAATCACTTGAATATCAAGGAGGACAAAAACTCAACATGTGATTAATCACTAGTGTTGTTTCATGACAAAGCACGTGATTAAACTATAAAAGAAAAACTTATGATTCACATTCAGACATGGGGGCCCATATGGGGGATCAAGCCCCTCCTTAGAAATTAGAACTTCCTTGCTTTTAGTACTTTTTTCTTTGCAAAAATGTAAAAACATTTCTTCTATAGCCATTGATGAATAAGTCATTAAAAATGTCAAATTTTAATTACTCTAATCTGTACAGAAATCGGTTTTGGTGGGGAAAATATCCTGCTAAACCATGCGGAAAAATCTGAGCGCCCCCCCCTCCCCCTTAAAATCTTGCATATGGGCACCAATGCATTCAGATTGTGAGTGGCTTAAAGCAAAAAATAAAAATAATGATTAACATAGAAAAAGAAACTAACTAATGTAGTTACAGTTTTAACACATGCTTTTGATAAAAATTTTGAAAATCCTAAGTAAATATTTTAAAAACAAGCATAAAAATAACAAGAAATATTGGTTTAAGCTGAAAATTTTATATTAGAACACAGAATGCTGAATACCTTGCAGTTCCATTTATTCTTCTCAAATCTATTAGGAGAGATAAAAAAAATTGTTTTACAAAATTATGATAACAAGTATTGCAAAAGTAAAGCAATATTTCATAAATTTTGATGAGGAATATTAAAATTTCCTGACAATTTTGTAAATATTGAAATATATTTGAAAATTTGAAGCGGGAAATAGGAGAAACAGATGAATAAAACATTTCAGGTGGCAAATTTGTAGTAAACCAAAGTGATTTTAAAAACATTTACAGATTACTAGTCAACAGAACAAGTGTCACCATGCTCACAAAACCTTTATTACATACTAGTGATACTCGCACGGCTTTGCCCGTAATAGAAAAATCAAAAGGTCTTTTGGTTCGCCTGTATATTTACAAATAATGTATGGTGAATTTTCTCGCCAGTTGGCTTATACCCATCTTACGGTTCCACGTTATGATAATTTCGTATCTCGCCAATTGGCTTGTGCCCATGTTACGGTTCCACGTTATGATAATTTCGCAATTTACTCGTCCATCTTATGATATTTTTTTCTTAAAATTGGAATAGAAAAAGAACCACATCAAATTTTCGAAAAATCGCTTCGAGGTGCACACCCCCATGCTACATACTAACTTTGTGCCAAATTTCATGAAAATCGGCCGAATGGTCTAGGCGCTATGCGCGTCACAGACATCTTACAGACATCCAGACATCCTACAGACATCCAGACATCCTCTGGACAGAGAGACTTTCAGCTTTATTATTAGTAAAGAAAACAATTTTATACTGATATTAAAATTTCACACAATTTCATATCATAATTTTGGGTTAGAAATAGAGAAAATCCAAAAGGATAATCAACACACATTCTATCAATATACTGTCGCGTAATAGTCAAAAGTCATATTTTCTCACCATCACTCAGGCTCCATTTACGAGATTCTAAAACGTGTGGCTGAGCATCAGAATTTCTGAAAAAATAAAAATGATACTTCGTCTCTAAATATTAAAAAGTTTAGAAAACAAAACCAGTGAGTTTATTATTAGTCAGCACTAATTTTAGAGCATTTAATTTAAGAATATTTTAAAAAACAATTTTTTGAAGGAATTAGAAGTTTTAATACTAACAGAATCAACTGAATTAAAAAAAAAAGTAGTAAAACTATTTTCAGCAGACTCAGATAAGTTGATAGAAAAGGAGAAGTTATTCATGAAAAATTAGCAAAGTCTGTGCACTGTTTTTTTTTTTTTTTTCCCCCTTTCAAATTTATGCATAACTAAATTTGGAAAAACAAAATTTGGATCAAACAAACAAAAAAAAAAGAAGCTTTTTTAGTCATGGAACATTTTTCTTCATTATTACATGATGCTTAGCAATCATGCTTTTCCCATAATGGCACTCCATTTGGATATAACTTAACATTTTTTTTTTCATGGAGATAATACAGAACACAGGATGTATATAGAGTTTTTATTTTTGCAGAAACTTTTAAAAATTACTTGAGTTGTCAAGATATTTTTGGCATTTTATCTAGGTCTGTAGTAAATTTTGAATAAATGTCAAAATTCTCATTTTAACAGAAATATAACATCAAAATTTTGTGTACAAAATGCAGTTCATTCAGAAATTTTTTTCAAGAGAAACAACTTACTCCAGAACTGCCCTACGCAACTGTTGCAACTCCTTCTGTTCCTTGTCATCCATTGCACCTGGTATGACATCAAGCTCCGAGTATCAGTGAAAATTAAGGAGAATAAAGTTTCTGATTAAATACGCTTTTTGAAAGTTACTAACGAGGATGCATATCAGTTTTAAAATTATTGTTTAATCTACAGTAGTTTCCTGTGCATTATCCATGCTGCATAAAATCTGCAGGTCCTGAAATCGGCCTGAAGAAAAAATATCTTCTTATAATTCAATGTCAAAAAACAGAGTTGTTTTGATTGAACATACAATTTTAACAACTAAATTAAAAACATGAATTAATATTTTTTAAGTTTTAATAAACATTAAACTAAAAATTAAGGACTTCTTCATGAAAGGAGTGATGTTTTAAGTGGGGTTCCTCAGGGATCAGTTTTAGGGCCTCTTTTGTTTATTATATTTATGAATGACATCAATGAAAATATTTCTGGAAGCATGAATTGTTTTGCTGACGATGTAAAAGTTATGGGGATTGTCGAAAATGAAGAACAAGTAAAACAGCTGCAAGAGGATTTAGATCATATTACTAAGTGGGCAGATAAATGGGGTATGGCCGTTAATATGGAGAAATGTCAAGTGCTACACTTAGGTCATGGAAATAAGCGTATGAGATATCGTTTACAGGGTTCAGTCATAAATCAGGCAGAAAATGTTATGGATCTGGGTGTCTTTATAAATCAGGACTTCAAGTTTAGTCAACAGTGCAGTATTGCTAGTAACAAAGCCAACAAAATGCTTGGGTTCATCAATAGATCTATTTCAAACAAATCTAAGAAAGTTCTTCTGCCTTTATATAGGAGTTTGGTAAGACCTCATTTGGAGTACGCTGTGCAGTTTTGGTCGCCTTATCTGAAGAAAGATATTTTTGTATTGGAAAGGGTTCAAAGAAGGGTAACTAAATTAGTAAGGGGACTCTCAGATTTAGATTATGATACCAGACTTAATAGGCTTAACATGTATAGCCTGGAGCAAAGGAGAGTCAGAGGGGACATGATTCAGTTATTTAAATTTATCGAAATGAAAGATGTAAATGGATTAAATTTTTGCGGGGAAAGCAGGACAAGGGGTCATTGTTTTAAGCTATTTAAATCTCAGGCTAACTCAGGAATCAGGAAAAACTACTACTTTAGCAGGGTCGTGGGCACTTGGAATAGCTTACCGGAAGAGACGGTAATGAGCGAGGGAGTGGATAGCTTTAAGAGGGCCATTGATCTTCATTGGGGACTAATTAATTGACTAGGACCAGCCTAGCTGGGCCCAGAGCCTGTTGCTGGTCGTCACATTTGTATTTGTATTTGTATTTGAAATTGATTACAGTTTGCTAATTATTGTAAAACAATAAGTAAAGGTAAAGGCAGTTACTCAATAATCGATAGTATACAAATGGTTTAGTGCAAATGGAGACTGCTCCTTCTTTGCTTGTAGGGTTGTTTATTTTACACAGGCTGAATCATACAAATGGAAATTCAGGCTATGCAATTTATTTAAATTACAGTAATACTGACAATTTACTGTGGTTTTCAAACTTGTTACACCATGCCTCCCTTTTTTTTTCAAACTAAAGTTATCCTGTTCCATTTCAATTTTTGAAGTATGCAATAAACAGTAAGCAAAGATATCCAAGACTTAATAATGGAGTAGTTCCCATGTTAATTACATTTCCAAGTTCTCATAGCTGAACCTGGCTTCGGTGACCTTAATTGTCAAAAGTGCGCAGGATGAGATTTTAAAATGAACAACAATTTCATTTTTTTTTATATTCTAATATAGCCTTCAGCTAATAACCCCACATTCAAAAAGTTCTCAGCAGACATTTTGCAGGAGTTAAAAAAGCAGAATGATGAAAATGAGGAACACATTTTCCGTTTTTGCTTGAAAACTGACGGACGAAAAATTGACCCGCTTTCCTCAAAGTGGACAACATGTTTGAGAGAAATGCACAAAGATTCTAAACTGTAGGGAAAATACAACACAGCTCCCCTCTCATACCAACACTCCCCTATTCACAAAATTTCCAAGAAAAGGGATGAAAAATGTTAAGCAATTGTCCCTGGAACTGGCTTCACTACAAAAATTTCCAAAGAAAAATAAGAATTGAAACTTGCTTCTGTGCAAAAATTTCGACATATCAAAGGTTTCGAAAAATAAATTTCGAGATAACTATGGAAAATACATAGGGGGTTTTTATAGAACATGCTGGGGAAAATGTTTTTTTCGAGACATCAAGGGTTTCGAGATAAGGAGATTCGATATATCAAGGTTTGACTGTATAAGAGATTGTATGTATCTATGTATTCAAAATGTTCTTTTAAAAATACCATAGTTTAATGAAACAGCGCAGTTTTCTTGAATCTATGATGAAAAAACAATCATTTCACAAATGTGACAACCAGCAACAGGCTCTGGTCCTAGTCAGTTTATTAGTCTCCAATAAAGATCGATGGCCCTCTTAAAGCTATCCACCCCCTTGCTCATTACAGTCTCTTCCGGTAAGACACTCAGAGTGCCCACAACCCTACTAAAGTAATAATTTTTCCTCATTCCCAGTTAGCCCAAGATTTCGATAGCTTAAAACAATAACCCCCTGTCCTGCTTTTCGTACAAAAATTTAATCCATTAACATCTTTCATTTTATAAATTTAAGCAACTGAACCATGTCCCCCCGACTCTCCTTTGCTCCAGGCTATACATTTCATAAAAAGTTTTAATTTAACTTTTTAAAAAGCAGGGACCCCGCGTTAAGCATTGGCCAATGTGATAAAATCGTAAAATCAGTGAACAAATTTCGAATTTGGCGAATTTATTGGCGAACAGAAAATTCTCTAAAATATACACAGAGGAAAAAAAATCTAATTTCAAATGTCAATATAGATAAAAATTAGGTCCGTTCACAAAATTTGGACCCCTAAAAACGGACCCTTCACAAAATTCTGACCCCTAAAAACGGACCTTTCACAAAACTCCCACACTAGCAATCACTGAAAGTTGTTTTATCCTCGGATCACTCCGAGCAAATCGAGGGGCGGGCACGCGCATTAGCATCGGATCAGAGGAAGGATGACGTTTGCCTCTTGCCTCTTTGCGCCACTGTACTTGCGCCTCTCGCTGATTGGCTACCGAGTCGAAAGTGTTGGCGGATGCCTTGTTGAATTGTGTTGCCTTTGTTTCATTGTGTTCGATGTCTGAAACATCTGAGTAAGATAGGGAATGCAGTCTTTACTTTGTTAAAAGCTTTTATTTCTACTCTCAAATTTATTAAAGAATGATAAATATCACTTAAAGTTGTTTTTAGCCATTTTTTCCTTTGAAAAATTACATATGACTTGTGGAAAAACTACTTAATTTGCATTTTTTTTTCACCAAATTTGTAAAAACGGATAAATTCCTGGATATATCCTTGCCCTTATAATCAAAAAATTGTCAAAAATTAAGTTATACTTCACTTTTTGATTAAATATTTCTGCAGACAAAAATACATTAAAATGAGTAAAAGTTAGTCTTTGACTAAGACTTTTGAAATTTGGCTAACACTTTAAAAATTTGGCTAATTTACTGGCGAACAATTTGAAATCCTTAGCGCGATCACTGAAAAGGATACTGAGCTTGACCATAGGCTATTGTATCATCAACATCTACATTCAGATCTTCATCTTCCTCAGATGTCCGGTGTTTTTTGGTGTGGCCTTGAAGTGCTACAAAAATGATAGCAAGATGAAGAGCCAAATTCATAGTATGAGAAAAATCTGTCATGAACAAATAAAATACAAAAAATAACGCAGAAATTCAAAGGAGAAGGTAAAAAATAAAGGAACAAAGAGAGAATTATGTACAGCACATTACCTCATCCATATATAAAAAATCAAAATCCTCGTTTTCTTTTAATTAAAAGATTAAAGTGGGAATAAAATAAAACTTACAATTATAACCACCTGGGACAAAACTAACAGCTCGAACTCTGGTTTCGTTGCCAATTTCATACTCCTCAAAGCTTTCATTGCCATCATCATTATCAACAACCAGAAAGTCATCAGAATTGTCTTCCTAAAAATGTTGTATTATGTTTTAATTTGCAAAATCTGTCTCAAGTTGACGTTCCAAAACCTTATAACACATCATAATTGAGAGAAATTTGAATTTAAAATAGTACATACAAATTTAAAGCTAAACAAACATAAAAATAATTAAAAATTATTGCCTGTGTTTGAGTAAAAAAATAATAATTAACTTCCAACTAATTGACTATTTAAGATTTTTTCGGGTCAGAAAATCAAAACTCTTTTTGCATTGAAAAAGAGTGTCTCGTAACCATTGAAATAAGTATGTTTTTTTTCTTCTTTTTTTTTTAAATACAGGGAAAGTACTGATTTGGATAAATATTACTGGCATTAATGTAGTACAATTGAGGCAGTGAGAAGCAAAGCGATGCAAGTGGCAGAATTAAAAATTTGGAGATAACCAGCACAAATGGTAGGTGAACCTCTCCTCTGTCTTGCGGTAAGAGATGGTACTCTTTAAATGTGTTTTACTCAAAACTTAAAAATGTCCACACATCCCTTTGCTTCTCACTGCCTCAATTGTTTATTTTAAAAACATTTCGTTAAATGAATATTCTCCACTGTATAATACAGTAGAATACTTTTGTAACACCGACCTACATAATGCAATTCTCTACAAACCGCACAACTTTTCAGAAGTACACAATAAATTTTGCAGTTAAAAAGGCCCTTCATTTCACCTTCCAAACATAAATATTTTAGGGATATTAAATTTTGAAACAGTTTTTTCATCTTTCCTTCTTAACTCAACGTTTTTTTTTTAAATTGAAAATTAATATTCACAGGAAAAAAAAAAGCGCCAGATTATTCTTGAAAATGCAGCTGTTATGCAAACCATGAAGCTAGCAGAAGTGCAGGATAATAACTTTCTTTTGATTGTGATTTGACACATATCTGCTAATGACAATATGTATACCTATTATACTGCATAGCTAGTACTTTAATACTCAATGAAGTTAAAACTTACGTAGAGGTGCAAATATATAGATATATTCAGAATATTAACTTCAAAATTTGAAATGATCCATATAACGCCAAAACCTGTATAACACAATAGCTCTGTGGTCTCAAGGTGTGCTTCATAACGGCCTTCTACTGTATTACAATAGTGTTATATGTGTATATATTCAATAGCTAAAGTTTAAATAAGGCTTGACTGATTAGTTGTGGAAGTCTTGTCCAAAAAAAAAAAAAAAAAAAAGAGAGAGAGAGAGAGAAAGAAATGGTACATGCAACAGACAGCAAAGCTTATTGCTCCATTGCTGGTGATATATTTGGCAGCGTATTGACTACACTACATACATGTACACAATGAGAAAACAGCATAAACATATTTACAAAAAATAAATAAATAAAATAAAATAAACCTTTTTATTTCTGAAGACTAGAAACAATCGACAGGGTTCATACACTTGTGGTTAAAAAAAAATTCCCTGACTTTTCCAGGTTGTTTTTTAGAAAATTCCAGGTTACTCGCTTCATCCAAAATTAAGTTTTAATTACTTATACTTTTGAAATAATTAAAATTATTTAAAGTAGCTATAAGAAAGAACTGAAACTTTTCCCCTTAGATTTAAAAAAAAAAAAGAAATCTTGGATTTTTTTTTTCCTTTTTTTCTTTCAAAATTTATGCTTCCATTAAAATTACAATATTTCTTTTCTAGGAAAATACTTAATTTTTAAAAATTTATAATTTATTGCACATTTTATGTTTGTTTCATTAGTTTACATTGAGATAAACATGCAATTCTGTTTTTGGAAATTTTCATCTACTTCCATTTTGCAAATGACCAAATATGGTGACTAAGTGAAAAATTTAAGATAAGTAGATTTTGAATTTGTAGTATAAAAGTAGTTGTAAATCTTAATATATAAAAATCTTCTGTGCGGACGTTTGTCACCATAAGGCTTTTAAACGGCTGGACCGATTTTCATCAAATTTTTTGTGTGTAATTAAGTTGTGGCAAGCATGGTTTAGAAGCGCGATGGATCAAATTGGAAACGTTTTTGCTAATTAATTAATTATTTTAAACATTGGATGGTTATATATCTCAAATGTTTAATATTTATTTTAACCTATTGTTGAGCGAGAACTGAAATAAATATTTAACCTGTTGCCAAAGGACAATAAGAAAGCCAGTTCTGCTTTTTGTAATGAAATTTCCTTCTGTGATATGTCAATTGAGAATAAATAAAACCTAGAGAGAGAGAGAGAAGCCTTCATTTCTTGAAAGCAACGATTTTAGGTCCCATGATATATTTTAAAGTAAAGTACTGGAAGGTTCACGCAAAACGTATGTTCTGTCGTCGTAGTTGAAGCATGTGACCGGATCGGTGCTTTAGGTTTTCCTAAAGAACTGATCAGAAAGTGCCGTACATTTGTTTCTCAGTTCAAAACCGTTTTGGCACCAATGTCAAGAATGCTTTAAGGATTATCAAACTAATCGATACATTATTAAAGGAAAAGATGGTGGAATTTAAAGACGAAACAAATTTTATTTTCATCCAGATAAATTACAACAGGGTAGTTCTGGACACAAAAGATCAGTGCAGTGGAACAACTTTGGTGGAAAGAACAAATTAGGTAATATATGAAAAGTTTTCGTTCAAAAGATCGGACAGCTAATCGATCGGAGTTGGCTTCGCTCACTGATCAGCTGGATTACAGTAACTTGGTGACTTGGCTATTAACAATAGAGTTGCGTGATCATTTGTTTACATTTTAAAGCTACAGTTAATGCAATTTATTGTATTTTTTGTTTATTTGGCGAAATATTTCAAATTGCAACGAATTGTCTTTTGTTTTTAAAGAGTGTTGAGTCATTTTGGTTGAAGAATGTTTATTTTACATCGGGAGGGGGATGAGTGATTTTTGCTTATTTTGAGAATTGTTTTTGCCTTTATCATTTTTCTAAAGGATATCCTTTCGATTGTTTTATTTTTTTTCATATGGGAAATGTTGCAGCGGGATTTCCCGTTTGTTCTAGATGGGTAGTTAGTTTTTTATACTTAATATGTGAGGACACTTTTTATCCTTTGAGTATGGCTGAAGGAGTAAACCATTAAGTATGGGAGAAAAAATAGTTAATAAAAATACTGCTCAGTAGGCATTAGAAAAATCAAGCTGTGATAAATATACGCATTCTGACACCAAGCAGCTTAAAACATTTTCGTTTTACTTATTTTCTTCAACAAAACGGTTCAAACACTTGATAGTTTATTGAAATTTTTTAACTTTTCAATTCACAAAGTTTGAACAGAACAACGTCTGTCGGGTCCTCTAGTAATTAATAATCCTTAAAAAACTACAAGTGAGACAAAATCGTTAGTTTTTAGCACATAAGCGTCTAAATCAATAAGAATAAAAAAAACGTTCTGAAGATAAAATTTTGCATTTTTCTAGAAAATAATTACGAATTATCCACACACACACACACACACAAAAAAAGCACATTGTTTTCAACAGTGCATTGAATAAACATCCAATGCCGGTTTCGGAAACCTAGGCACTTAAAGTGTTGTGTACTTCCATCTTGGGAATGACCAAATATGGCAGCTACGCCAAAAATTAAAAAATAATTTTTTGAATTTGTAACATGAAAACAATTCAAGAATAATAAATCTTCATGAAATTACAATTCAGTTGAAAAGTTTTTAGCACATTTGGGTTCAAGGCAATGAAGATAAGATTAATTTTTAAGAACAAAATATTTCATGTTTCAAGAAAATTAGGTACATATTTAAAAAAAAAAAAAAGAAAACAATTTGTAGCAAATTTTGCGTTACTTTCAATAGTTTAAAGTTTCAGAAAACATCCACTTCTGCTTTGTTTTTGGAAACTTGGACTTCCTAAGCATCCTGTCTACTTCCATCTTGTGAAGGACCAAAAATGGCGCTCACGTTACACACGTTACTGAAAAAATTTTCTATCAGAAAACGATTTTCCTGATCGATTCTCAAATCCTCAGGCTTGTGATTCCAAAGCAGTAAATTGTCTTCTCCCCTGTTGAGTTTGTGTATAATTCCTGTTCACAAGAGAAATTTTTTTCTTGGGAACTATTGAGTGCCAAAAATGGCGACTGTGGAAGTTTTTTTTTTTTTTTGGGGGGGGGGGGGGGGTGGTCGCCACTTTTTTTATTGCAAGCGTCATTTTACGTCAAAAATTAAAATTTTTTTCAGGAAACAACATAAAAACGAAGATTAGACTTCATGGCACAAAATTCTTCGGGAGAAAATTGAAAAAAAAAAAAAAAAAAAAGGGGGGGGGGGATCGGAAAATTCCCGGACCTTTCCCTGACATTTAACTATAACAATTTCCCTGACAATTCCAGGTTTCCTCGGAGCGTACGAACCCTGATCTAGACCCTTATGAAATCAAACAGACAATCAAAAAACCCTCATTTGGTTATTTTCTTTTCTTTTCTTAAATGTTTCATTTTATGTATTGTCCTTATTATTATTATAATATAGTATCAATTTTTCTGTTTCTACATTGCCTGCCTGCACGTGCTGTCAGTTTGAAGCCCAATCTATCACTTGCAATATTTTTCCTTGGGAGGGGAGGGGGGACAATAAAACAAGCTGTTCAAGACATTTAAGACCAACCAAGAAGCTTTCTTTCAAAATTGAGACTTTGGTACTTCTACGTACCAAGTAAAAACAACATGATATATAGTCTTTTCCTATTCTTCGATATTGGGGTAATGTATTTTAATACACGATATTCAAGATGATAATACGTAAATAATATGTTTTTCTAAGGAAAAATAGGTAAGACCTACTTGACTCAAACAGTATAAAACATGTTTGTTAATGTCCTGTACTGTACCAGATATTCTCAAACTGCATGCAGGACACTGTACTTCACTTCTAGCTCTTGTTGCATACTGAGATACTTTTGCTGTAAAAGAATAAATAAATAAATAAAATTTTAACTTTGTTTCATATAGATAATGAGAGCAAATTTCAGTTCACTTCAAAGTAGCTATTTTTCATTATGAAAGTTATTGTATGAAAAGATAAATTGCAGTATGTCTACAAAAAAGTATTTCAGAACTACCGCATATACTCGCGTATACGTTTCGAAATTTGATTCAAGAAATGAGGTTTAAAGTTACGGGGTCGACTTAAACGCGGGGCAGAATTTCCGAAAATTTTCGACGAACAATGCTTAGAAAAAAGCAATCGAAAACGGGAATATTTTCCCGATTTTAGTCCATTTCATTTAAGCAGATGCTTAAAAAGAAAATACTTAAACATTCTGCTACAATTTTACACGGTCCAACTGTGAAGTAAAGACTAAATAATTGCACTAAACGACCGACTACGCGAAACGTGCAGGGATCGCAGTCGTATTCGCGAATTTCCCCGATAGCCACTAATTGATGCTCATTTTTTAAAAATAATGTAATATGGCTACAGCGTAAAATTTTATTGATAAAAAATCGAAACCTTTAAAAAATCGCGATCGCAAAAGTAAACCCTTTTGGTGCAAAAGAATAAAAATCGGATGTTTTTTAACATAAAAATGTTCATTACATTTTATTTTCCTCCTTTTTATTCTCTTTAAATCCAAAATTACGG